>NW_014555920.1:412209-524059 GCF_001313825.1 Dinoponera quadriceps
CCCCCCCCTTTCACACACCGCCTCTCTATCTGGTTTCGGACCGCCTCGCTACCGTTATCAAGACGACTAATTGCGTCGCGGCGAGCACGCGACCCGCGACGAAACTGGATCAGCCCCGCTAACGTTGAGATCCGCCCGTGGAATTTCGCTGCCGCTGTCAACCGTGCTTAGCAATAATTCCGATAAAATGTAGATCGAGAGCGGTACGCGCCGAACGACCTAGAAGCACCGTTCCGTCGCGCGCGGCTTAAGCGCGCGACCAATCAAGGTGAGGCCGAGGAATTGGACTGAACTTGTCTGTTACCAAAAACTGATGGTTTCACCTCGATTGTCGCCGCTGTCGGACACCTGAACAACGGGAAGAGGAAAGGTCGATGGACTCCTTTCGATAAATGAAACTCTTCCGCGATGTATTCGAGCGATGAGATCTTATCTGTCGGAAATTTAAATTCCTAAAGAGTCCTTCGAACACCCTTTTACTCAATTAAGACAGTCGGCCCGTAAAACGTCGGACTTTCAGTGACTATATTAAGGAGCCCTTATGAGTTTATTACTTGCCGAAAAAAATACTTTCCTATAATAACTTTCCTATAAAACTTTATTTAACTAAGTAATAAATATTAATTTTGAACGAAATTAAGACAAATATACACACACAAAGTATTATTACAAACACGGGAATATTTTCGAATTTTTTTTTATTAATGCTTTTTTTATACGTCAGTTGAGCTAATAGAAATGCGCATATAATAAAAAGTAGTATATAAATATTTAAATATACGTATATACGTACATATATCGCGGATATTATAACAAATTGCAAATCTCCTATATTTTCAGAATAAAATGGTCGATAAATTTGAAATTTTTGTATAATATCCATTTGTTAATTTTCAAATAGATTATCTGATCAGATATTTCTCTCGGTGCATCAGTATGCAGCTAAAATTAAGAAAAAGAATTTCTAAGAGTTTGACGGGCTAACTACCTTAAGAACACTGTATTCTGGTATTCTGTTGGAATTTTCGGAGACATTCCGTACGTTTATGTACGGGAGTGTCTTGAGGAAGTAGACAGCGCAGGGGTTGCGTAAGGGTGAGTTGGCCATCGACCGCGACAGCCTCACCTGCTGCAGCCTCGTCGTCGACGTTCGTGCGTACGGCAAGCGCGATAAGGGCTCGTTCGTCACGGCACGCGGCCCAGACCGGGCGATGCCTTTGTAAATTCGTCCGAAGTCTTGTAGTTCATCGGTCGCTCTCGCGCATCCAACAAGGCGCGCGCGTGACGACCGCCTTTCAGACCCTCTGTTAATTAAGCTCTTCGACATCGTGTCCGGGTAAGGACGTTTGGCGAAGCGATGGACGACTACCGCCTTTACCTTAAATCGCACGGGTGCATAAATGTATGTGCATATAAACATCATCGGCCGCCATTCCGTTTACCTTGTCGTGAAAAATACGTGATATCAGACGGCGGATATCAGGTGTTCGTGTGCTTCGTGCGAATTTAATTTTTCACCGTCTTTCGGGAGGATACACGCACGAGCGGCTGTTGAACGGTACACTGAGAAAAATATCCGATCATATCTCTGATCATATCTGATCTGATAATCAGATTCAAAAGTAACATATGGATACGTCCGTTCAAATGCAACGTCCGATCATTTCGCCACTTTATCCGATCAAATCGTACCTTCATCCGATGGAAATTACAACGGATATGCAACGGACGACTAATTTTCAGATTAGGCTTCATCGGTAACTGCCATCGGTGACTTCGTCAGATAACGAACGAAAATGAATCCGAAGTCGGAAACGCGAAAGAGTAGGAACACCGTCGTGCGACAGATTTTCACTCTACAGATACGGGGTAAAATCTGTTCGGCGCCAGCAGTGGCGCACCTTCCGTTCGGGAGCGCAAAATCGTCACCGCCGCGCTCCCGAGACACCGGAGAGAGCTCTATAAGCTCGCCGAATTTATATAGATCGCAACCCCCGATTTCAACCCCAATCGGAGACTCCGCTGTGAACGCGTCTCGGGCTTAAGGTCGAGCCTAAGGTAAGAGCGAACCCGGGCCATACGTAAGGCTTAAGAGAGGGTCGACGTGGTATCTAAGGGAGGAAAGGAGCACGCGATCAATACGGGAAGGACTAGCGGTGCCAGACCAAGGCGAGCCCCGTCGACCACCAACCTAACCTCATATCATCCCATCCCATGCACCCACCCAACCTACAGTTACCTTTGACTCAGCCCACGTCTCTCTCTCTCTCTCTCTTCCTCTCTTGCTCGCTCGCTCATTCGCTCTCTCACTGACTCACTGCGACTGTCTATGAATCGTATTCGCCCTCCCCGCTCGATTTCCGCTCATATTGCTATCGACGTCCTTGACTCCCGATCCGACCGCGCGTTCCAAAAGCATCCCAAGGCTGACATCATAAAGTTCAGCGAGGAGCATCAAACGGAGTCGCATAAGCTACGTAGGACACGGCGAATACGCTCGTCGATTACTTCTCGAAGCCTCGGGTACGAGTTCGCGGCTAAGGTTGTACTGAGCGACGCGGAAAGTCCCCCACGCGACCACTCGGTCGGTCAAGTGCGATAAGTTCCTATGTGTAATTTGAACCTGATGTTAAAGTGTTAAAGAGCAATAAAGATACTGAGAATAAGAAGAGATATCGAAGTGGATGGCGGTAGTTATCGTATAAAGAGCGCGGGACTCAAAATTCTCCTCTTCAGCGACGAGAGGACGTTTCGATATATTTGATTTTAATCGAAGGTATTAAACGCCTATCGAACTATCGAGGGTAAGCTCGGATGCAGTGATTAACGATGGGAAGGAAATCAATAGTAATCATTTAATTTATCGGGTATCCAAAGCCTGTGTTAATAGTCGTTGTTTAAAAATTGTGTCGAAAAATTGCGTGAGATTCAAATTTCGAGTGTGAATTTGCCAGTGGGGAATCACTATTACAAATATAATCACGTGCATCGTGAAATTTAACTGAAAAATTCAAATCTAACTCTAAATTCAGATTTAAATGTCTCGCGCGAAGCAAGTTTGAAATAAAAACTATATTAATGTGAGCCCAACGTCCGATTTCACCAATGTCGATTAAACCTTGACCCGAATTTAAACTCTCTTCAGACAGAGAAGTAAACTCGATTTAAGGTTTAATCGACGTAGGTGAAATCGAGCATAAGACGATAATGATAATATCTTTTGTCGCTGACGAGTGCAATAAGATCAACGGCGATTCGTCGACGTTTCGTCGGCGAGTAGAAGATATTTTAACGGCGAAGGTGCGTCCGACGATCGAACGTTGCATTGTGCGGTATGTGAATACGAGGTATACGTTTGATATCATTGACCCGGTGCCGTATAATTGCCAGCTGCCGCCATCTGGCCTCTACTAATTTTAAGATTAGTAAGCCGCATTGCATTAATGGTCACGTGGTAATTATACGAGGCTCGAGAATTCTCTGTTTCATAAAACGTAATTGGAGTGGAGTGGCCGAGGTTTTCCACTAACCCACCTTTTAAATGCATTGCATTTAACGTCCCTTAGAATTTATTATTATTATTATGTCCGCATGCATTCCCAGGCATTGCGGCGAGTGAACGACTGGCACTTCTCTCTTTTCATCGAAGCGTTTCGATCGGTTTATGCATCGGACGTCGAAGGCGGACGATGACGTGCACACGATCAACATGGTTGCTAACTATACGGAAAGAAAAGTCATAATTAACGCTAAAGAATTAGCGCGAATAGTGTCTGCTTTTCGTTTCCCTCGCAAGGGATCCTGTCGCGACTCGAGTCGACATTTTGGTCCTACATCAAGTCTATTTGGTTCTACATTAAGTATTCAGGTGGGAACAAATTTTCGTCTAATAATCGAGTTATGCGCACGAGATTCGACTTCGTTGAAATCGAAGTAAAATGCCGCGGCGAAACTGCTGCTGCTGCTGCTACGGATGCGTTTATTGAGTTCCTCGAATTCGATAAGTGCCACCGCGGCAAGAGTCTCCTTTGTTATTCCACCGCCAACGGCGGTGAAAGTAACGGCGGATTAGTTTAACTGAAAAAAAAAGAAGAACAGGAAAAAACGGAAGAAAAAAAAATAGTTTCACAAGAATCGACGGTTTCTGCTCGTAACTTCCGCGGCGGACGTGTCGATGCGGTTCTGCTTTCGTGCTGAATCCGATCGATTTAATGACGACCGGCCTGTTTACCCAGCCCGAAGCTTTCCCTTTTGCGCGATGGTTTTTTTAATGCCGCTCCGTCGCTTAGTTTACGATCTCTTTTTTAACCCTTTCACAGCTTAGCACGGCGGCGACCTTAATTAACGGCGTACGTGAAATCCCCTTTTCTCCCGACTTTCCACGTTTGATGGCCGTCAATAATCGCGATTACATGCAATTATTCAATCGACGGAATAGATCGCCGCATAATGCGTTAATAACGAACACCATATTTACTCTTACTGTTTTAATTCTTCATTTTCACATTACGGTGATCGTTTCGATCTCCTTTTCCCTCTTATGCTATTTTTATATAGTTAAGATTTCTTTTTAAATAAAAAATGTAAAGAAAATGGAAATCATGTTGATACGATAATCCAGGGATGGTTAAAAGACTTTTGTGATTTCCTCCTTGCGCAATAAAAAATGTTATGTTAAATTTAATATATTTCATGTGTCCGAAACGGTTCACACAAATGTTTATGTTAATTTAACGCAAGATGAATATATCGGAAAGTAACATAAATATTATATAAAAAATTAACATAAAATTAATATGTTAATTGACACTGAAATGTAAAATATTATTACATATTACTTACACATGTTGAATATCGACTCAACACAAAATATTAAGATAACATAAACATAATATGTTGACACACGAATATGTTAAAAACTATGTTAACGCAAAAACTTTAACACGGGCCGATTTTAACACAAATACAAGATATTTGTTACTGTGCGGGTTCACTTGACGAGAATTTAAAAATGCATAGAATAAGGCATGCTTTGTCATCGTTACATATATTATGATAATTATACGAATAAGAGCGGCCGATTCGTTGAAGGTCTCGTCTTCGGCAGTCGGATTGACAAAATTGGATGCTCGCCAAGACGAACTCGTCAGTCGTCCAGCGATGATGTATATAGAACGGTCCGACCTGCCAAAAGTCACGGCCAAGAAGATTAAAAAGTTAGGCTGTGCATACAACGTGCGCGCCGTAACACACATCACACAGCGTGTAAACCCGTAAAAGTTCGAGTGTGCGGTTACCCCAAGAAATTATCCGCGCCGCCTCGTAGATATTTCAAGTGCGAGAAACGAGCCTTCCAGTATTTATAGACATGCATGCGAGCAATGGGCCGCGGTAATTTTACCCGAGGAAATTGCGAAAGTCATCTAATTATCCCTGAATTATCACCTCACGCCGGAGCGCGTTCTCTTTTCTATTTTCTACGTGGAAAATCATATCCACCGCGGAAATAGTTTCGGCGAACGAGAAAATCGCCGAGCCACCCGATCGTACGCACATCGGTCTACCAGCTGTGACGTTCCGATCGACGATTATCGTTCCATCGATCAATTTTTCATTCGTCCGTGATGATGAAACGTTAAAATTAAATTCCAAACCGGTTAAATTCCGGCGTGTCCAATCCCCAATATCACACGGACGAGAAACAGGACGCGACAAAGAGGAATTAACTGTTCTTATAGTACAACTGAAACTTAGTTAACAGTTCTGGTTTTTAGCTATAGGAACTAAAAACCAGGTACAGGGATGAAACAATTGGCTAAATCAACGAAACTTTTATTGTATTGTACGGACAGCTAATTGATAATTTTTATCTATGGGAGCTAGTTTTCTTTTCGTGGACTTCGTGTTAAAATTGCTCCGTTCTTGATTACCGTAAAAAACGTACGCAACGGTCTCGGTTCTTTTAACTTCGGGGATGCCTGAAAATCGACGAAATTCGCGTTCTGAGCGAACGATTTCACGTGCAGTCCCGCGATACGACCTAGACCCGGACGGTGTCCCGCGTCCGTCGCGGCTCGCCGTTCACCCACTTCCGCCGAAGTCGCGAACTTTCGGCTGGTTCAACGACTAGGAAACCGCCGGCCGTCCACCCGGGACGAAGTTCCCTATCGCTCCTCGCATACGGAGCAATCAACCGGGAAGCAGAAGGCACGGCTGGCTGCCGTGGCAGACATGCAACAATCAGCAACAAGTAAGACCTTATAGCACGATGATCAACTTGGCCGTACGTTCCTCCGTTCCTTCCTTCCATCCAGCCGACCAACTCGCTACTTCGCCAACTTACCACGTACACAGAATTCACTTAGGCGTATCGTTCTCTCTCTCTCTCTCTCTCTTTCTCCCTCGTGTTCGCGCGCACCCACGAAGACGTGATCTAAATTGCGCCGACACGCGTGTTATCGGAGGAGAGAAGTCCGCCGCGTGTGTTCTGATTGATGCGCCGGTTTATTCCTGGCTCGATGGCCCGAAAGAATCGCGATTGTTCCGTCACTCATGCCAGCGAGATCGATCGAACGGTGATAGCGGATCGTATGAATAGATGCAAAAAGAAATCAGAGAACAGAAGAGAGACGCGCGAATAAATGTAGATAATGCGAATACTCTTCCCGGGTGATCTTGACGACGCAACCATCGCAGTTGGCAGTTGGTGATTCTATCGTGGTTTATAGGGGCAATTTCATAAATGAATTAAACCCACCGCGATGCACATCAAATTATTGGAGGAGACGCATAAATAATTAGCGTGAATAATGCCAATGACTCACCTTCCGACTCAATCTGACGGCCGTTGTGGCGTTCAGAGGATTGCGAGAGAAGGGGAAGGAGGCGAATCATTCTTGAAATTTATACGTCTCCGTATAATTCTTATCTCGTGAATTTATAAATTTAGACACACCGCGGCCACCCTCTCTCGTGCGCCCGACCGACCGTACGTGAACAGTACCCCTTCGCGTTAATTCATTCAACTGCGAAGTATGTCATTTCGGGGTTTACGACGTTTAAGTGGTATTTTGTGTTCGAGGCATTGAACGACATGAAATTCCGTTTTAAGGCTTACGGACGGTAGAGCGTGTTCGTGACTCGAGAGTAATCAAAGTCACGGAGGTAAGCATGCCTGCATAGCGAAGTTTCGGATAGAGCGCGCGCATATAAATCACTATTCACTTTAAAAATACACGAACGGCGCCTGATATCATACAAATAGCGCGATTGGCGAACCGAAACGTCACTCGAAATCCCGATATAGAAGTGTAAAACAACGTCGTCGCGTCGCTTTGTCCTCCCGATATTAATTTCCGTCCCAGTTTTTCTCTCGCTATTGTCTTAATCGGCGCAATACGGTCGCTCGGCTGATATCAGCGTTATTAGCATCTTCAGGATGTATACGTTAAGTTGAGGTTCGCAACGTGGATATAGTAGCGGGAAAGAAGAATAAGGAAAGGAGAGGGCTGGAGAGAACAGAGAGAGAGAGAGAGAGAGAGAGATCGGGGAGAAAAATAACTCGCTTATGATTACGGGTTACCGGGTGGCGGGGGTCGCCCCGACCACGACCCTCTTTTACCGCTACCGCGGCGTAGCTGCCGCGTATTAATGCAATACACGATAGCCTGGTGGCTATTAAATAAAAAATATGAGAGCAAAATGGCTGCTTTCGCGGCGATACGTCACTGAGAGGCGTGATTTGTACCGAAGCCCGAGTTGCGCGCCGGGGTAAAAATTGGTCGATTCACCACGACTACCACGTTAGACAAGCGGGAAGTTGGTGGAACGGGGGGGGGGGGTACGGGGGCAAACGGGGNCCCTCGCTAGAGAGAGCGAAACGCTGAATTTCGCCCGCAGTGTTGTATCAACAACATAATGCACAGGTTCGTTGCATTTTGATCGGCTCCGTCAGCGCTTTAACGAGTAATCTCGCGGCTGGTACGTTTCGTACCGGCCGGCTTTTTATGGGCGTCTCGTTCGCCCGATTCGTTCTATACGCGTGTCTTTGTTCCCCCCGAAATTCCCCGCCACGTATCGCCGGACGTAGACCCCGGTATGCTCCCTTTTTACGGACTGGGTAAAATTCCTCCACGAAATGGTCATAACTTCCCTTTTCGTGCCTCTTCCTGCTTCTTGCTCTTCATGTCTCCGAATCTTAAGCGGAAACCCCGAAATTTTAATCCTAATTATGTCTAGTCTTTAGTTTTACATTGAGCGCTCGAAAGTTTTCTATTGTGCTCCTTTGATGCTACAATTGCTACTATTTTGGAAAAGCTCTTGCGTTTTCTCCACTTGAAAATTTAATAGAGAATTAAAATTTAGGCTCTGGAGGACTAAATTACCTGTGTAACATTAAAGGAACATTTATTGCGCTCGATTGATGCTACAAAAGCGGGAACTTATTTTGTTTTCTCCACTTGAAGGCTTAACGTAGAATTTAAAATTTCGACTCGGGTATCGTGTAAGACGCGCGACGACTTAGTTTACAAGCGATTACCGGCGTCAGCTGCTTATACATATGTATACGCATAATAAAGTACATTTTACAAGAGTACCGTGCGTCTCGCGACCCGCTCGTAAATCGGTCCTGTCGTTATCAGCGATGATCCGACGACGACCATTTCCCGCCTCTCGTATCGACCGACCTTGTCGTCGTGTGTCACGACGGCCGTCCGACGCAACGGTGAAGACTGGCCTCTCGATGAAAAAACAAAAAAAAACAAAAAAACAAAAAAGAAAAGGAGAAAAGAGCGGCCGATCGCATACATTTTTCCCCCGCTGACGCCGTGGTAGCGGTCGCAGAAAAGTTTATTCGAGTTTCATATAGGAACGAAAGCTGAGAGCCGTGCGCGCTCGACGGGGGGCCCCCCGCCGCGTATCGTGCCTTCGCGCCGGGTGATAATTTCCGAGAGACGACAGAAATGGATTGGCGAAGTATGTTTCGCTCAACGATCGAAAAATCCGGCCGCCCGGCGGTCGGATAATCAGCGTTTTATTTGATTCGCCGCGGCGACGATCGCGCGCGCGCGCGATCCTCGGCTCGCCAAGGAGTTAGATACCGTCACGGATCAGCCATCGCTTAGAAACGGAGAATAGAGTATACCGTGTACGGCGTTGCGAAGCGAAAACAAAGAGAAGGTATATTTTTACGCGTAAAGGACCTCGTGAATTTTCCTTTACGTGATCGGTTTAACGTTGAGTAAATAAGGTTCGATTTAATATGACAGATTTGATTTTTGTAATTTTTCAATATTCTTTACAAGCATGTTAAAATTCAAGTTTCAATGGTAAATTGACCGCGATAAAAATACTTAAAATATTTTTGTCATTCGAACACAGACAATAGAAGTAATATTATCTATGCAGGGAGAAAAATATTATTTGTTCTGTGTGAGAGGAGAAAAGCAATTATTCAATTTAATTGTCTTCTTTTGAGTAAATGATAATTAGCTTTTTTTAGTATTTATAGCGAGTATGTGTTAATACTACTATCAAGATTATGATTTTAATTCTATTATCAAGAAATCTTCTTCGTTCAAGCTAACTATTAGTTAAAAGAAGGAAGGCAAACGAAGTAATTGCTTTTTTCGCAATAAATCATAATTTTCTGTGTATACGAGTACTCTTATAAAATTAATAAAGGGGAAGACTTTTTTAATAAGAATTATAAATTATTAATGACACGCGTGCTTTCATTCGTGCTTCTAATCGGTAGAGCCGTTAAAAGCACACGTATGAGAATCCGCGTGGAGATATAAGATTGTCCATTCGTTATTGAGAATTTTCAGGAAGCTCGGCCCTTTTTCCGGGTCGCGCGAGCGAATTCGCGAAAACGGCGGTGTTTAGTGTGGCGAATTACCGGCGACGGTTTCGTGTTGGGTTGATCGAAGAACGTTTTCGGCCCGCTTGAACCTTTTACGTCGGAGATTCAGGAGAAACGATTTCTTTCCCTCCCCCTTCCCACCCTTGGCGCGCCACGGCAGAAGTGACGAAAAAGGGCAGTAAACGTTTTACGCGAGGAAACTTTCGTAGAAGTAATGTATCCGCATACCGTTTAGAGAATAGTAAGTATTAAGTAGGAAGGTACCTCCTTGCACGCTACCCACGAAAAACGATACTTTAACGCGGCGAAAGGGAAAAGTCCGTGTATTTGATCTCGGAGTTTTGTGTGTTCCTTCAAATATATTCAGTATTTAGTACGACGAGTTCGTCTTGCGTGCTCTCGCCGTACTTGTCGCGGTAAAAGCTGCATTTGCGACAACGACGACGACTGCACGTCTTGCGGTTGGTACATTTAATACGTCTCGTCGTTAAAACAAAATTCCTGGGAAGAGAATAATCTTGCAATCACCGAGCGCGTATTGAGAAAAATTAAGGAGAGGGAAGAAAATTATATCGACCGCGAGGTCTTACGATCGGTTTCATTTAGCGTTCGTTAACGATACGATAAATATTAAGGCGGTATTTCCGCTCGGCGTACACAATGATGAAAGAAGATATCGGGTTTATATTTAAGACTGACGACGATTGTTAATTGCGGAATAACTCGACGAGTGTTCGCTTCTTCTTCTTCTTCTCGGAAGGGATCCCATTATGTTCGCTCGTCGCGAAGCGCCTTGCCTCACGCCCGACGCCATAACGAAGCGTCCCGGTAGCGGTAAATTCAAATTAACAAATTAGATATCCCCACGAGGTGGACGCGCTATCTTAAACCAACAGCAGCTCCCGAGCGTGAAGATATTTAATAAGCATATTCGTCGTACGTTCTCGCCGGAGCGCATTAAGATAAACAAATTAAATTTCCCCGGCCGCGAGCGTACCTCATGCAGCCTCCCTCGGACGACATCGCCGGAGTGTGTATTTAATAAGGAATACTCGCTGAATTTAATATTAGATAATTTTATGCTAAGTAAGACGATATTTTTTTCAGTTACTTCAACTCGTTATGCACCGAGATACGAAGTGATACTTCAGGCATGAGGAGCAATTAAAAATCTAGAAAAATATCCGTATATTTCTTTAACACTTATTTACTTCGTTACGCTCGTGCCGAATGTTTTCAACAAATTCTTATCCGCGGAGGGAACAAAGAGAGGAAGCTGTTTCCGATATAAAAGTTTATAATTGGCAGATAACAATTCCATCGGAATTAAAACAGCGAACTCTCAGCGGTAAATCAGCGGTATTAAGAATAATATTCACGTAACCGTCGTGAAACATGAAATTGCCTACACAGTCGATAACAAGATTGCGGCATTTTGATCTCGTTTAACTTCACAAAACACATCCGACATCCGGTAAAGAAATTTATTTTCTGAGCTAGGGTTAAGGTTTAGAAAATAATTTTTCCGACCTGCAAATTACGTATACAGTATAAGCCTGCTAGATGTACCGGACCGACCGGATCTACTAGACAGATTTAGCAGATACCTGAAGAGATCTCCAGCTCATACACTGCTAGAAACCGGCGAGGTCGCGCTCCCCGGTGACTACGAAGGAGGATGGATCGGCGGGTGGAGGAGGACGCAGCGTGAACGCGGCGGTGTGATCTACGCGCGGCGGTTCTCCGCTGATTTGATGCCGTGTAACTCGATAGACGCGAATTCCCCCACATAACGACGGGATGGGGGGGGAACGGAGACGAGACGTCGTATCGTCTCGTGTCTAAACGAGTCGTTCTCTCAATCGAGCATATCCAGCACCACCGTCCCGCCGCCCGGCGGCCCGTTCGCGACGCTGAAACTCGCGGCGGTATAATTGGGGAGGGGTATAAAAATCCGATCGCGCTCAGCCGTAATTTCGAGGATGCCTCGTGGTGGCGGCCGGCTTGTCATAAACCGGATTTACCGTCGGGGTTCGTAAAGTTTATGAGGATCGGCGGAACGGTATACTGCGCGCGCGGAAAAAGGGAGACTGCGTTGTGCGGCGGAGGGAAGCCGAGGGGGGTCGGAGGGTGGGAAGCGTAGGAGGAAGAACGGTCGGGGGGAGGAGGAAGGTCTTGGAAAGACGGGTTCAGGGAACCGTGCGAATTGCATAAATATGTTATCGATGTATCAGTCGCGCGGGGAGTGGCGTGAGCGAGGTGAGCTCAAGTATCCGGGAATCTGGTGAACCCCGTTCAAGGAACGTTCGAGCCCAACTCATCGCCGTTCCTGCAAATAACTCCGTCTGGAAACGTAGAACTAAATAGACTTAATGTAGGGCTAAAACTTCGACCCGGCTGTCCATTCGTGTCTGTGCGCTCCAGCGCGACTCGAGCGCCGGCGGCCCCGCGTGTAGCGCGTGTCGTTCTCGCCGTCGTCGGCGGGATCCCGTTCGGGAATTAGCCGCGGGCGTAGAAGAGCGGGCCTAACGTAACGCAATTAACGAGCTGACGATTAATAACCCACCGTTATAGATGCTGCTGGATCGTTGGATCGTGCGTAGAGCGCGCGCGCGCGCGCGTTGACTCTCGCATGAAATCACGCGTACCATTCATACGTGCAAGTATATCGTTCTGCACTCTTCCCTCCCTCCCTCCCTCACTCCATCCTTCCTTCTTCCTCTACTTCTCTCTGTCTCTTTCTTTATCTCTCTGGCTCCCCTCCCCTCCCCACCCCCCTCCTTTCTCTGTTACACACACGCGCGCGCGCTGTTTGTCCTCGCTTTCTCTCTTTCCCTCCCGTAGTCTCGGACTCTTGCCCTCCCTCTTTCCCTCATGTGCGCACCTAAAACGCAGGAAAGGGAACGTAATAGCCTTGCATGATACACCGCCATTAATCCGTGTATATACCCTTCCATACTTTGGAGGAATAGACACCTCGTACGCCTCGGTTTCATAGCCGGTTCATCAGCCGGATATCTCCCCGTTCCTCCTCTCCCTCTCTTTCTCTCTCCCCTTCTTTCCTCCCCCGCCCTCCCTCTCGTCCTCGCTTCTCTTCCTGTCTCTTCCTCTCGCTGCCGATGATTTAATTTCGGCAGGCACTCTTTGCCACGAAACGACTCGCGCAAGAACGGATGCACGCTTTGCTCGGAAAAGGCCGCGCGAATGTGATTACGACGTTGGAAAAATTAAGGTCACACGCTCTCGGATCTTTCACGAAAATTCCGTGAGGCGGACGTAAAGATGAGATAGTTCTCTCGAGATGTATCCGTCTTCGCGTCTGAAATATTTCCAAATCTGACGACAGTTCGATATCGGATATACGTAAACGGTCGTTACGTATAAAGACTCACCGCCGTTGCGTAATTTTTTTTCGAAAAACGCGACTCTCGAAATTCACTCGTACTCCCCGTGAGTCCCGCAAAGATCTATTCCGCTTTGATGTAGACTTCTGCATACACACTTCGTGACACCGAATCGGGGCCGAAACGTTTCTATTTCCGCGTCATGCCATCCAGCCCCGCTGTACACTATATTTCATCGAAATAATATACGAAACCATCCCGGCGAGCCGTTTCCTCCCTTCAAACGTGACGTTCAATCGTATAGTTTTCCTGACAGACAGTTCCAATCACGGGTCGTCATTCGGTAGCACGCCCGTTTCTCTTCTGCCTGCTCATTCATCTCTCCATCTGTTCGTGCGCTCACACCGCCGCCGAGCGTCGATCAATCGTGAATCGTAGATGGTGCTTATGGCAGGTGAATGTATCGCGCAGATAATATCGCTTGCTCGAAATGGAGTCGATATCGTTTGTAATCGGCGCGCGGCTTATCGCATCGCCGTTGTTGATTGATCCCCGACAATTTGAATCGATAACTCGCCGGCCGGTATCCTTTTTTTCGCTGTTTATGCGCGGATCGTTATAATGGACCGCCGCATAAATGCCGTTTAAGAGATCGGTATCGTTTCTAAAGGGGGAAAAGGGTTTAATATGCGCGACATATAATAGAAACTTAATAACAAATGAACTCCGGAGAGAAGGAGAAATATTCCGGAGAGCTCTTGATAAAGGCAGGGCGAGATGGCGAATAAAATTAATCCGGCGGGAGCCCGGCCGAGAGATTGTTAAATGTTAGACGGCCTCCAAGTCGGTCTTAACTTTCGGCCGTCAGGCGATCGCAGCCGCCACGAGAATTCGATCGGTGTTAACCAGAGCCGTACTCGTCAAACCGATAATTCGCCTAAACTTTGGCATTATCGTAAAGCCGCGTTGTAAATAGCAAACTTACCTCCGTCGCGCACCACACACATATTTCAATCACACACAGGCTGACGCTCGCAACCACCGGGGATACGGCTTATTATGAGGAATGAAAATATAGACGGGTGTACTCGCTCTATACTAGATATACCAGAAGACACACTTTCAAGCAGTAACCCGCGACTCACACTTCCGTTATTAAGTACCGAAGCGTCGCTAAATCGTTTAAATATTTCGCGCGACTGCTCGTCGCTGTCGCCTGTTTTTTCCCCCTCCCCCCCCGAACATATGGATCGGCGACGAGATCTCGTTCGCGAAGATAGATTTCTCCGCCACGGTCGGCGAAACGAGACGATCGATCGAGAGGCGCTGAGGAAGCAGGTGTGTCTCTCGCCGGCGCGATAAATACGTCGCGCGTCCGCTCGCTCTCTCGCGCGTGAGCAAGTGAGCGACTCGATATGCATTTAAAAAATTTGGCGCATGCTTCAAATGAGCTCGTAAATACGAGCTGTTCTACGTAATGAGCGTCCTCGATGAGCACTCACCTGTAGGAACATTTCGCCGTCGAGGTGATGATGGTCATAAGCGGCGAGCGCCGCCAACTCTCTCGCCCTGTAGTGCGAATCGTGGTGTGAATTCTCTTCCTTATCCTTGTGCATCACCACTGCAACAGAATCGCGTAAATTATGAGAATACGAGCTCGTTGATCGGCGGGACTTAATAAAAATCGCTCGTTTGTCAAGTTGCTCATTAAATGTCTATTTTGACGGCATTAAGAATATTGTCTACCCGCTCATTCGCCGCTAAACTGCGTTATAATGCAATTTGACCGCATGCGCTCGTCGAAATCGATTTATGCGTTCCGCCATTTACGTTTTGTAACGCAATTTTTTGTCATACAAAGAACTTTTGTTTTGTACACCAGCTATCTCTACATTTATTCCGGCACGAGCGACACGTATATGTTTCGAGTGATTATACGGGGACCGTCGTCTCTCTCTCTCTCTCTCTCTCTCTCTCTCTCTCTCTTTCCACACTAATCGCGCTCGCTTCTAATGTTCTCCAAGATTCGGAATGGCGAGAATGTGAAAAAATAGAATGGAATCACTACTGTGCGGAAAAAAGCCACATCAACTCGATAATGTGCGACGCCGAGCAAAAACCGTCGAGGAAACGTCGTCGAGAGCTCGCGCTCTGAGGAAAGAAAAGAGGATAATTTCGACGGTGCAATTAAATTTCAATCAAGCCGCCTCGTGTGCCGTACTAGTCCGCGAATCTTAATAAGGCACCCCTGCCCTCCTTCTTTGTGCCTCGCTATTGCCCCTTTTTTTATCACGTCGGCCGCAAATCATGGGAATGATTAGAGGGCTAAGCGGCCAACCATCGGCCCGTCGTTGTTGTCGTTGTCGTCGTTGTTTCACATCGCGCACGAATGCGAAAACGAGGACCCCGCGCGCTCTTTCTCTCTCTCGCGCGCGCAACCGGCCGCAATCACAATCAGCTTTACGATTTCTTTATTTCGCGCACATAAACCGTGCGGTAGGGAGTTTCTTGTCGCCAACCACGAGAACTTACGACGCGATTTACGATGCCCACCCTTGTCGAGCTAGACGGTGCTATCTCTCTCTCTCTCTCTCTCTTTCTCGATCACAATATTGAGAGCTAACAAGGAATGAAAGTTTGCCTGGCGTCTCCAGACTGTCGACACGTAAATCACCGAGTGGAATAGAAAGTGACGTAAATCATATTAAGTTTATTATAAGTCGCGTTAAATTAATTTCGAGAAAAAAAGGAATATTTTTTTTTCGTGGTAAAAGAGAGCAATGAAAAGGCACGAGATAGAATGATTTTGAGAAGGATGATTACGTTGAGGTCCTGACTTTTCCGGACGGGACAAAGGGGATTTGTGAAAACACCCTTTCACAGAAGGGGAGACAGCAGTGCAAACGTGTGGCGAAAGGAACGGTCGATTTACGGGAGGAGACGTCGCGCGAAGGATATTCATCGGCGGTTTGCATAAGCGATTGCAGATCCCGATCGGAGATTACGGGAGCGGCAGGAAAGGACAGCGGCGCGGAATTAATGCCGCGCGGAAAACGTCTTGATAAGAGCAAAGACATATTTCCGGTGCTTTGTCCGGTTCGTAATCGGCCGTCGTTCGGGAGACGACATAAATACGGTTCGTTTCATCGAAATTCACCGTTCCTCGTATACGAGGAGCGCGCCGCGCGTATGCACGTATGCCGACGAGCGCGCCTGGGATCTATGCGAAATCGCGATTTAAAAGTCGTTAAAGTCGGCCGTAACAAACCGAGCTGTTATCAGATTTATCATATTACAGGCTGTAACGTCGGTTATTATTTGCAGATTTTTACGGAAGATTAAAGCGACGATGACGTCGGCGAAGGGCAACCGAAAGGGCGACGGCGACGGACGAAGGGCAGAGGGGTGGAGAAGGGCAGGGAAGGGAGAGGGGGGGAGGGAAGACAGTTTTTGCTATAACGCAAATTTATGTTTCTCGGCCACGACGATAATTAAGGCGATCGCTGTCAAAGATTATAATTTCAACGGACACTTTTATGCAGATTCGATGATGATCGATATTAGGCGTTTTTCGTCACGCTTCGACGGCTAAGCATTCGCTTTCATTTCGACCCGGCAAGCCCGCGAAACTCAGCGTTGCTCATTTCCGCGGGCTCAAAGAGCAAACAATGATTTGCCAAGTTACTCAATTTACCGGCGAAGTACGCACAATTACAACGTCGAGTCTCTTTGGCAAACTTCCGGAGAAGATAATTATTTCGGAAGTTACCGAGAGAATTACCTCAAAAGAACACTGTTCTTGCTATCAAACAACAACGGTTTATTCTAGCGAAATAACATTTTCATGAAAATCAAGTGATATTTGGTATTAAATTACGTCGTTTACATTAAACAAACCCAAGTCAAACGGTGTTTACTAAATCTAAAGAAACTTCTTTCTCTGTGCATTCGGGCGCAGATTCGCCGCCGCGGATTACGATATCGCGGATCTATGAATCTCGATCGCCGGGAGATCGGACCGTATGTCGCCGCTTTGTTTCGCGCTGGCGCGACTCGAGTAGCGACGACTTTAATGCGGCCGGTTTATTATTTAGTGCGACGGTGGTCTCGTATGTTCTAATTACGGCGCGCATATTAAGCAGGAGACGAGCAGGTGTATGGGGCTGCAACAGATCGACGGTGTATTATAGGGTTTAAAAGGAAGTGTCGCTCACACATCCTGTCACGTACGTAGTACGACGTAGTGCCGCGTCGAGCTGAGCCGTTTCCCCGCGCGGGTCGGACGCGCTCCGTTAATCCGTTTGCGCTTTAAGTCGCCCGATCGATCGGATCCGAGGGAAGGCAGGCGCGTGCGTTTATTTCCAACGAAATTCGGCCCACTTTTGCGACGGGTAAACATTACTTATACCGCTGCGCGAATTATTCCGCGCGCAGCGCGAGAGTTACGGTGCGACGCGGCGCGATGAATGAGGCAGCGAGGAACGCGCGTAAAGCTTATATCTGAGGATATAAATACGCAAGTGGTATACAGCGTGTGCAACATACGAGAGACGTGTAAGGCAAATATTGCTCGTGGCTCGCGCGATATTACGTTACAGCCGAGGCTGTAAATCGTAATCGATAACGCACGTATTTCTCGTCCGGCCGTTCGAGTCGTCGAATGAATACCGCGGAATTAATATATTCTCGAAGCGAACGGTAATTATAATAAAATCCTGCCAACAACGGTGAAATTTGCGGTCGATTGCAAAAAGCGGATACCTTCCGATCGAAGCTTCGAACGGGCGGATTTATCTACTATCGCGGAGCAACGACGCGTGTGCGGGAGATGTGCGAGAGTACCGTCACTCGTAAATACCGTCGCACTGGCGCCGCCGCCACGCGACCCTCCGGGGCAGAATAGCGCGGCCAGGATCCATTAGGACGACCGCAGGATAAGCGTGGAAGCCGGACGAACGACGGCCGCACGTGCGTATCCGACCGATCGCCGGCCGCCCGGACGAGCAATTCGATTTTCGATCGCCGGCCACCCCGAGCTAATGACCGTGTCTAATGTCTCCCTCAAACGATGACTCCTTCTTCGCGACGAATCCTGCGAGAGGAGCTGTGGGAACCGAAGAAAACGGCGCGAAACGTTCCGAAGGTTCCTCGCGACAAGACGATGGATTCGCAGACGACATCGCGACGGAGAGAAATTATATATTATTAATTCGTGAATGTTATATTAATTAAGAAAGACAGGCGGAAACGGCAGGCAGCTCGTCACGGGAGTACGGGAAGGAGGGAAAATCTTATTCGAGGCCTTCTTCGCGCGCTCGAAAACTACACTCGATATACATCGACGCGAATAGCGAGCTTTCCCTCTCTTTTTTTTTTTCGCGTATACAGAGTAATTACATTGGCGTGGTCATGTCGGTTGACGGCGAATCAACAATTGCTTCCGGCGGCGTGAAAAAGGGGAATAAATGTGCGAACGTTGCCGGAAAAACGCTCGCGGCGACGCTAATCGTTGCGAGATAACGCGACAAAAGTGGAGAGAGAAAGAGAGAAAGACAGAGATATATACAAAGGGGGCGAGAAACAAAACGACGGGCGCGCAGATGCGATCTCGGCGGCGCGGAAAACGTGGAATTCTGGTGGAAAGGTCGCGCCATCGCGATGCGCCGTGGTGCCGCGCGCCGGTGCAATCAGTAATAATAATTACACTTCCTCCGGCAAGGTCAGTTTATGAACACATACGCGCCGGAGAGGAACGCAGGAAGCGGCGGCGGGATCTAAAAGCGGAGGCGGAGGCCAATCAGAACGCTGCGAGCTTCCAGCGGGAGGAACGCAGCGTTGGGGAAGAGCCGTGGTTGTGCTCTTCATCAAAATGAGATTTAAAAATTCGCGATTTTTCACATCTCCCACCGGAAATTCGTATCACCTCTTCATTATATTCTCCTGATGCCAAAATGCGAAAATCGTATAATCGAGCAATTTTTCAAATTCTCCACCGGAAATTCGTGCTACCTCTTTGTTCATTATATTCCCTTGATACTAAAATATGGAAGTCAGGAAATTTTGAAAGAAATATTCCTCGATTTGGTGAATGTGTATCAGGGGAATATAATGAGCAAGGATGTGATATAAATTTTCGGTAGGAAATTAAAATACTTTTAGAAATTTTGTTCGGAAGAGGTACAAATAAAAAATAACCGTGCTAAGATATAACTAATTTTATTTTTATCCTTATTGTAACATAATGCAAACAATACAGTATAATATAATATATAATAAAATGTACACAATATAATGTAATATACAATGATAACAATATGTAATATAGCCACGAAACGCTCTCCGCACCGGCGACCGTATGGTCGCCCACGCCTGTGTTACGCGCGTCAACGAGCCCCCCTGACGTAGCTCGGCTCTCGCTGGAAATTGGCGGTAATTGAATGTTGCCTGTTATTTTTAGGAGTTACCGTCGCCGCGACGACGACACTGCCAAGCTGCATCCAGGCGAAGCCGCGCAGAGCTTTCAGTGACGAGTCCGCACGAAAAACTCTCTAAAATGCCGATCAATGTATTCCCGAGTCGAAATTTAAAATCTATGTCAAGTTGATTTGGTTCTACGTTACATTCTCCAAAGAGATCTTCTATTCTGTTCCCTTTGATGCTACAAATAGGAAGTTATTTCCGTTTTCCCCACTTGAAGACTTCACGTAGGACCAAAATCTCGACTTAGGTTATCACTGACAAATACATAATCAATAGTCACTAGTGGTCACAGTTAGAAATATAACAAATGAGGTTCCTCGCGACTCTGATATCGAAAAATGTGAATTTTGCACAAGCATGCGAAGCATTAAATCGTTCTTGGATCGATGTTTCCATCTCCTCTCACAAGAGCCGCCCGGAGTCGGAATACCACGCTCTCGTCCGAGCTCTCTCGCTACGTCAATGACCGTTTTTATTAGATCGTCGTTGCGATCGCTCAGTCGGTCGGTCGCTCGTACGCTTCATTAAGCACCGCCGCCCTCATTTATATAGACGTCTTTGAAGTGCAAATAATGACGCTGCTCCTCGGGGGTGCCTTTCCTGCCTACCTCTCCGGTGACTTGCGTTTTACGCGAACCCCGCCACCGCCGCCTCCGCTGCCGTCGGCGCCGCCGCCACCGGCGTCGACCGCGGCCGGCGGTCGCGCGAAGCCCGGCTAAGTGAACGATTAAATAAGTGATTATCTCCCGATCACATAATCGATCGATGATTGATGAAGTCGCCGCTGCGAGACGTGTATTAACAAGCGCGCCCGACGCTTAATCGCTCTC
Source organism: Dinoponera quadriceps (assembly GCF_001313825.1). Classification (NCBI taxonomy): domain Eukaryota; kingdom Metazoa; phylum Arthropoda; class Insecta; order Hymenoptera; family Formicidae; genus Dinoponera; species Dinoponera quadriceps. The sequence goes on from NW_014555920.1 coordinate 432,729, forward strand.
AATGGACGCGCCCGACCACCGAGTTAGATCGTTGGGTTCACGATGTCACGCGGAGAGAGCGACGTCGGTGTGTGATTTGGGCACGTTACTTCGTTGTTTTGTTATTCCGATGGTCATGGGGTGTGTACCGGATGTTCGGACGAACCGATGAATCCGCACGAAACAGCGAATTCGACCTGAGTGTCGACGGGTGACGAATTTACGCCCGCACTTTTACAGTATAAAAATCGTAAGAAATCATATATTATTTGAATACGGCGCTCTTTTTCGCATTCATGTAATATTTATTTCGTCCAAGTAAAAATTTGCCAAAGAGTATTGAAGTAATTACTTACTTGAATCTAATACTTTTTTTCTACACATACATACTTATTAAAAAAATGTACTTCTCTTTTCAGAAATATTATAAACTTTATCGGAGAAAATTTGAGGAAAGAAAAATTAAATTAACGTAATAATTAAAAAAAATTAATGTTTATATCGTTCACACGTCAAGTACAGTGAAACGTTCGATTTTGACGAGGCATTTGAAAAGTGATAATTATGAATTTATTTGATACGGCGGCGTAAGATTGAGATAAGCGGACGAAAACGGCTCTTCCCGCGAATTCCCGGCGAATTTCCGCGAATGCGGGCCATACATCACAAAAGGCGGTTCCGCCGGAAGATTTGCGGTGTCGAGCGGAACTCTTTAGTCCCGCGGGATTACGGGGAAGTGACATGGCTGCGAGATCCTTCATGGCTATATGCAAATGGGGGAGGGATACGCGCAAAGACATTGCACGTCAGAGCCGCCTTCGGGTTCCTGCTGAGTCAGGAGCAAGCCGGGAGAACGCGCTTGAGGCGCGCGCGAGGGGTAAGCCGGGGCGAATATTAAAGATTAAGCACGAGGCACGCAGATTAGCGTGCTAATACACTTGTTCTTTGCGACCGGCCGGGCCGGCGGGACCGATTGTGTCGCAGAAACGAATGGCTTTCGCCGATAAGGGAGACGAAGTGCTTTTCGTCAGGTCAGTCGGCGGGTTTTTAGAAGCCAGACTAGACCGTCCAGACCCTGTCAGGACGATACAACGGCGAAATCACCGATCGCGACTCATCGTCCGTGGCGATGCGAGCCTCCATCTCGATTCGGCGAAACTCCGAACATAAACTTGGAACTTTGTTCGAACTCTGTCTACAACTCGTCACTTTATTCCTTTTGCTCATTTACGTAAAGGCTCATCCAGTGTTATACAGCCCGAGCAATCCGTTAGATCCGATTGGTTTGGACAGATTAGCCCAAAGTCGGTTACTGATTTGAAAAATTCATTATTTTCCTACGGTACGCGATACATGTTTAAGGTTCTTTTTCCATATCCCGAATCTAAATTGTAGTTCTATATCAAGCCTTTAAGTGGAGAAAACGACGAGAATTTCGTATTTATAGCATCAAAGGAATACTTATTGTGTTACTTCGGAAACTTAATGTAAGATTAACTATACTTAATGTAGAAGTAAAATTTCGGGTGATAACCGACTTTGGGCCATCCTGTATCTTTAGTTCCTGATCAAACCTGGAAGTATGCGTTAACCAGATTGAAAAGCTCAGTGAGTGTTTAGAAGACAGTTCTCTCGATACTGAATGCACTCAATGTCGCTTCGTCGTGTCCTGTTGTAAGAAACAGGAAATCGCGGAAAATTAGCATTTTCATTCTCGGTGTTCATCGGTATCGCGTCGTTATCTTATGTTTGCGTTACACTTGCTTCGTTATTCGATCACGAAGATTGCGAACAGCAAGGAACGAAGGAAAGAAAAGCGTGTGTACGTGCAATACGGGCGACGTGCGCGCAACGCAATATTTATAATCCGCGTAAATCCCTGCGGAAAGACTTATCTCGCGGCGCATTTCTCGCGCGCCGCGTCTTCTTTTCTATACGCAGCTTGCATATAATAAGCGCTTAAGTAATTAGCTTAATGAGGTAATTTAAAAACATGTTATTAGAACATTACATACATAATAAGCTCTTTCACCATGCGCGGACATTAGTAATTTATCTGCACACGGTGTGCCCACTTTAATCGAGATGTAGATCACTGTGAAATCACATCCGCATAATCACCGCCGCATAAACACTTTTTCTGTTCTCACTGCATTCCATGTTTCTTAAAGGGGGTTTTTTGCGCGGAACAGGAAAACAGAGCGATCTCGTCTCTTCCTCCTTCTCCTCTGATAAGCTCGACAATCTGTTATCGGTATACAATTTTATTCCAATTAATTAGTTCGTCACGCGAGAAAGACCGTACGAAGGTATTCAGCTGTCCCTCATCCTGAGTGAAATTTTAATTCTACACTATAGCCTTGTCTACATTAAAACTTGCTTTTATCATTGGACTTCAAGCTGCAAACACTAAACCGTAAGCTATAAGCCTTAATATATTGAATCAAGTAATCTACAATACAAATCCACGCTGCAAACGGGAGTTGAAACCTCCAGAGTCCAAATTGTACTTCTACATTAAATCTTCAAGCGGAGAAGACGACAATAAGTTACCTATTTGTAGCGTTAAAGGAGCACAATAGAAAACCTCTGAAGACTAATACAGAACTAGACTTAACACAAGATTAAAATCTCGACTCAGGATTCAGGAGGACTGGGCATATTTAAGAAATCGTCGATTTTCCCGAAGCAAGTACATTGAAGAGACGGCGGAGAAAGCGAGGCGCGCATTCTCGCCGGGGCGATCTTCGTCCCGACTTGTGCGGACCGCAAAATTGGAGGAAACGCCGATCGTGTTCGACGGCGGAGTTAATTCGCGGTCTGGGCAGCGCGCGCTGGACGATAATGCCGGCAAGCGGAGAGAAAGAGAGGGATTATTAGTCATCCATCCGGCTAATGAATGATCGCGCGAGCGCGCGTACCGTCGAATGCGAATTTCGCGGGGGGAACGCACCCCAAATTACCGACTCGCGCACCGGATCGCCGTCGCAGTTGCCGTTGTCGACGTCGTCGTCGGGAAAACGTCACAATATCGCGTCCGTTGCACGTGGGTGAACGTGTATCGCCGAGGATCTTTTATGATACACCACGCACCGTGCAAGGTCGCATTATATACCCGGTGCATGCGTGCCCTTTTCTCTCTCTCTCTCCCTCGCCGAAGCTGCCTACCGCGCGATATAACCACACGGGGATGATTACAGGTATTACACGAGGCACGATACACCGCGCACCGCGCGTGTACACCCACTTGTCGATGCCTGGATGTGCCGCTCGGGGAATTCGGAGGACTCCTCGAAAGACGAGGGAAAACCGAAGGGATGAACATCGCTCCCTTCCTTGCCACAGGAAGGAGAAGACAGAGCCGGTGTGTCTCCGTCTTCTCATTGTCGTGTGACCGAGGTCACGATTCCGAAGTATTCGCTACTCGGGATCAAAGCCGACTAAATTGCGAAACGGCGATACCGTTGCGATCGTCGTGGTCGGGGAAGCAGTTTCGCCGGTGAGATAACCAACAGGGAGAACCCGCACGTCACGTCAGCGGCGCGAATTAAAAGCGCCATCGGCGCGCGCTTCCACACACGCGGCACCCTTTTTTCCTCCTCCTCCGCGCAAATTTCAGCGTATGATCTGATACCCGAGCAGGAGGAGGAGGACGGACAGTCAGACACACCGGGAGTTTTTATCGAGACCGTCGGCGGCGGCGACGACGGCGGCAGGCGGGAGAGCAGTTTTCGCAGGCGCTCTTTAGTGCTCGACGCCGCGCACACAGCCGTGGGCGCACCGGCGCGTATATGTACACACACGGGTGACCGTATATAAAGTAATCCGTCAGACAGAAGCGGGGTGATAATGCATGAGCGCGGTGGCCCCGCCCTATCCCTGTAACCGCGATAAAATCTCTCATTACGCAACGAAACGGACCCTCTGCCGCGCTAGACTGTTATCCTCAGACGGGAGCACCAATAAAGCATACGTATGTGGAAATTTATTTTTGTTTTCGCCCCGTGCAACCTCCTCCACCTCCTCCTCCACCTCTTCTTCCTCCTCCTCCTCCTCCTCCGCCTCCCGCTCGCCCCTCAATCTTTCTGAGGAATCGACGAATGGTGTCGTTCGTTCAACCGCCCTACACCGGTCGAGCCGTATAAAAAAATATGTGCCTGAACTCGGAGACTCGCGCAATGCGAGAGTAACGAGAGAGAGAGGTTATTGCCTTAAGTAGTATACGTACGAACCGGAAGTATCCTTGATTGGTTATTTTTGGCCGATTATTGTTATGTGACTGAGTTACTGAAATTTTATACTTTGTGTAAGGATGATTTGTTATATTTATTTTAAAAAAAAATATATATATATACGAGAGAAAAATTTTTTGTTGTCACAGCAAATTGTTAGTTACTACAATAACAGCAAAAAGATTTGTTACGCGAAAAAAATAATTTTGCTGTTGTAGCAAAACGTCGTTGTGACAGTAATAAAATTTAATCGGCATAACCAAATAATTTTGCAGTCCATATATTCAGCAAATAGCAGAGTCAATACTCTTAACAAGATTTTCTGCTGTCCAAACCAAATTTTGCTATTGCCACAGTAACTAACAATTTATTGTGCCAGGAAAAATTTTTCCCTGTGTACAAAATTTTAGAAAAGCGTTTCCGGTCTTTTCGGAATGCCTCGATTTATTTGATCAACGTCGGTTAATATTATTAATATTTTCCGTCTCTCCCACATGTTAAGAATTTTTGCGAAGCGCAATAGAACGGTATCGTTAACAGAGCGTCTAAGAACGGTCGATAGCGCGTTGAAATCGGAAAATTCATAGTGCTAAAAATAAATTCACCTTGATGACACTTTTGGCCTGGTATTCGGCCATTACGGTAACGCGTAACGCGGAGTACGTAGCGAGCGCAATTATGACAGATTACACGTTACAACGGGATACAATGTGTTCACAGAATAGTTACACATATATATACCGGGTATTGCGAATATGCGTGTATATGTGTGCGCGGGTATGTACGCGCGCGCAACACGGCACAATTTGTACCCATCGCTAATTAACTCGCTAATAGTGAGTCATCTCCGAATCATTAGGTTACATCACGTAGCAGCATTCTTCTTGTTCGGCTCTGCACTAATTATTTCGCTTTATTACGAATGCCGATCTGCCTTTTTAATGACAGGAACAGTCTCATAAGAGTTTTTCTTTCGAGTCACGTAAAACGTTCGTTTACTGCAATCTCAGTCGACAAACGTTGCCGAGAGAGAGAGAGAGAGAGAAAGAGAGACTTTTTTCTCTCCGCATTTCGTATCCTAATTCGTACGTTTGAAGTAATATAGATCTAAGACAGGTGCCTAATTGTCAGTCACGAGAAAGAAATTTTAGAGGATTGCCAAGAAAACGTTCACGAAAAAGGAAAGAAGAAAATACTTTTACGTCAACCTGCCTCATTACGATGCCCTAATTATGCGATAAGTTCAGCAATTTTAACAGTAGCTATACGGAAGTGGCTAGAAAACATTTCCTCTTCCGGAAATACCAACTCGGGTACAACTGAAGATAAACGAATCAACGTTTGAAATTAAAAGAATACACGTTTGATAATTAAATTAATTACGCTTATTAAAAAATGGAGATCAATCTCATCATGAACATCCTGGGCTCATGATGAGCAGTTCGGTCTTACGTATTCCAGCGCGAGTAGCGTGATTACCGCGCGATTCATAAATCGAGCATCGTTTTCTTCGCGCAATTCCGCGGCGACAGATATACGTCGTCGAACTAATTACCTCGGTCACGCATTATACGTAGGGTAATTTGCTCTAACGCTAATACACGCCGGCCTCTCGCGACGCACGATCAACCCGGGTGTCGCATACGTCAAAAGGGGCGCGATGTCCACCCGTACCCGCGTAATTACGCTTGACGTCTCCCGTTGACTTCGAAACGAGCTTTCCGCTGCTGTACGGCGAGCGGCCGAGACCAGTTTTTAACGAGTGGAAGCCTACGTTAAAAATACGGTATTTTCCCCGGTATGATTTACGACGTTATTTAGTGTATTAGCTGTCGCCCGTCCGGGAGACTCGCTAAATCAGACCGGAGGATTCCGTTGGCGCACAAGCTGCAATAAATTTCGGAACGCGAGCGATTCGATCGATTTCACGAATCGTCTGAAGAGAAAAAGTAGTACTCGACCGATGACGGGAAAATTTCGTTTCATATCTCGCAATCGACTCAGCACGCACTGAGAAAAAATATTTCGTGTTTATAACTATAATATCATAACTATACATCATGGTAGAATAATTGCAGTAAAATAATAAAATAATTATAGTCAGAAGGGCCGTTTTCTAGTGTTATCATAGTATCAATGATAATAGCTTTACATGAATATTACCGCTATTATTTTTGTAGTTAAAACCAACAGAAAAGGATATAACTGAGACTAAAATACAGTAAAAAATGTGTTAAAATTAACACAACATTTTTTTACATTTTTCACATGTCGTTTATTTGATTTTTTATCTTCTTTTTCTCTTCAGTGGCTGTCCATTTCGTCCGTTTTCCACCACGGATAGCCAACGACGACAACGTACGCACGTCGCGTTCCGCACTGACAATAATTACGGATATTATCTAATCATCATGAGATGCATCTGACCCTGAACCCATGAGAAATCTGCGCGAACCTCTCCGTCGTGAAGAAAAAAAGAAAAAAATGTTTCACCGTCGTGCAGTAACGCACGTACAACATTGACGGCGATGACGATGACGCGACGACGACGGCGGGCGGCGTACGTCTGCATTATTATGCGTCGCACTTCCGCTCCCAGATTATGATTCTCGGCTATCACCTTGACACGGTCCTGCGCGGCACTGACGACCGCTCCCGCTGATGATTCCGCATTCGCACGCATTAATTTCGCAGCGACGATACGTACTGAACGTGCGCGTATGCATAAGTCAGCGAATTATCAACGATTTGGAATGATCAGATCTTTCGCACTGATCAGAGAAAGAATTCATCGAAAAAAATCAGATTGAGAAAATGGTATTCGCATTTATATAATCGCACACAGAGAATTCGGACATGCGAAGTTAGCACTCTAACTTGAGATCTCGATAGTCTTGATTGGAGTTCGAGCTTTCTTTTGAAGTATATAGCCGACGTCGCGTATGCTGTATTATTCTCTAGATGAAAAATTATACGATTTTCACCCGCAAAGTTGAAAATTGCATAAATGACTCTAATTATAATGGTAGGGTTATAATCTCCAATGATAATGATAACAGATTCGATCTTATGTACTATGTGTAATTTTCAATCTACACGGAGAAAAAGGTTTCTTTGGGTATAATGTACATGTTTGTTTAACTTGGGTTTCTTTAATATAAACAGCATAATTTAATATCAAATATCACTGAATGAAAATGTTATTGTTTCGCTAGAATAAAACAGCAAAATAAAAATTAAAATAACTTCATACATCCAGTAAAATAGGATAAGAATGAATATAAAGTTGTCCTCCCCTCTCCACCTAGAAATTCCCAAGTGATTCTCGTTCTCAAGAACGCAGAATGTATTTCGTATACATAAGTTGCGATTTTCATCTCATGTAATTTTCTAATAGCTTCCGCTCTAATGAGTGCTTTCCATTTAATGACAAAAGTCGACACAAGCATTCATTCGGGGAAATGTTTCGCTGGTCCAGCAAGAATTCTAAATGTCACAAGTAAAACGTATCGCTGTTTTTATGTTAGAAAACTGTGTTACGTATAATTTACAGTAGCAGCATATCGATCAGATACAACACACGTGTGGCATCGAAGTGTTTGCCAGTCATCTAACCATCTTAGCTAATTTCTCATATCTAGATCATTTCCGTTACGACTGCAAAACCATTTGATCGAGTGTCATCCTGTCATTGTTTCAAGACAGGATGATGTCGATTTGTGAATGGGAAAAGCATCCAATAAGAAGAAATGCGAGTTAACTTCGAGACGTCTCGCGTTCGCGGCCAGCCTCGCAGCGCCGGTAGCGCCGGCGTATTTTTCACGCGACGGCGGCATTCCTCCGAAGAGCAAATCACACTATAATTAGCGCGTACAGCTGTAGATATAGCGCGAGGCAAATTGTATTAATGCATTCCGCCGTGGGGTTCGCCCTCTTTCTCTATCTAGAATCCTATGTACGCGTACGACACGGGGCCCAGCTGTCGGCCGAGCTAACCGCGGCATATACTGCCCGGCGACACGACACCGTCATTTATCACCGGCGTGCCCCGTGTGGGTTTTCTGCATTACCTAATGAGTTTCATAACCGAATTAAATTTTCGGCCCGCGTCGGCCCGAGAACAAGGGCGGGTCTCTCGCTTTCTCGCGAACACCTCACACACGTCCGGCCGGCCGGCGGGACAAACGGACGGACGGTTTTCTGCGACTTCGCGGTTCGAGGAGGAGAGCGACGAGGCGTCGTTAGAGGCCGCGCGCGGCATTAAATTTGCAAGATTAATCTGTGCCGCCATTAGCCCGGGCGCGTTCCTGTCGCTCTAAATCGGGCAGGTGTGTCCCGGCGGACGGAGATACGAGCTTTCGAGTGTTTCTTCGTTTTACGATTTTGCCGGACGAACGTCGGAGTCCGCGCGGACAGAGCCCCGCCGCGGTCTCGTCGCCGCCTCGCACGTTCGAAAGCGCGTTCTCGCGCATGTACACCTCGGGGTTACGGTCATCGTCTGCTGTTCATCCGCTAATTAAATTCGATAAAATCAGTACGAGCGTGTGTGTACGCGCTGACGCGTCCAGTTCTAATCGAGTCGCACACGGACGACGTTAACGGTCGCAGCGCTCTGCTCCTCGCCGAGCGGGTTCGCGAAAAGGAGGGTTGCGAGGGATATCCTGGGTCCGCGCTCCGAGTCCTGCGCTCGCCACCTATCTATCTATCCACCGAGTCAGCCGGCGAGGTTGCACACGGTCGTTAGGGGATATATCGTCCCCTTCGGGGACCTCGCGTGACCTCCCGTTCGCGGAGAAGATCCAGCAATGATCGTGGCTTCCGAGTTCATTTGCTCTTCTTCGCCGCCGATGAAAAATTTCAGTCGACTCGTCGGCGCGACCTGCCCTAAGAGCCCTCCGATGATTTATCGGCGCGATTTTATGAAATTTTCCTGCGATTCGATCTTCCTCCCCTTGTCGGGGGAGGAGGGATCATTTTAGAGATTATTTCCACGTGATCGTGGTAACGTACAACAATCGACAATGATTTGTAAGATATTGGCAATGTAAAGTGTGCAATATTGAACATTTCATTTTACAGTTCTTCATTTTATAGATCGCGAGGTTGAAATGTATGTCTCACACGGTAAAAAATTTGCCCAAAACGATCTACTGAAATTTTGTTGCTTCAACATAGAGGAATGCGTTAAAAAGTACACAAATAACACGTGTAACATATATAATGCAAGTACACAAACGTAACGATACAAGTGCAATACAATACATAAACATGTGTTAATAAAATAAATGTGTTAATTTGACATTATTTCTATACTTTCTTTTCAACATACTCCCCATTTTAAAGTAATATTTTAAAGTAAAACTTCAGTAAAGCGTTTTTAACACATAATGTTTTACCGTGCACGATAATTTCTGGATTTCTCGAGAGCGAGCCTCTCGGGAAAACAAAAGAAGCAAATCTGGCACGATTGTTTCGGCTCCAATTGGAGTATCATTATCCGAATTGACTCGCTTCGAATGGAAGCGCCCATTAATGATGTCCACGTCTCGTCGACAATGCCACTTTCAATATTGCGACGGTCGAGGCTTTTGTCTCGGCTCGAATTTTCCTACTGGGATTTCGGCGGGACGCGACGACTCGGCCGCAACGGTACGGACGTTTGTTGGATAAAATCATTTAGCCCCGACCGGCGAGGGGAGTCATGGATCATTGATGTCCCGCGAGTCGGACGTGCCTGCGGGAATCTGCCGGTTCCTCGGTTTCCCCCTTCCGCCCCCACCGGCCCCTTCCCTCGTCCGCCCCGTAGCCCCGGTCTTACTTGGTGCGTCTAACTAGAATGGATCGCCATAATTTTTCAGCTAACTCTCAAGTATCCCGGGCCGTTCGGACCGCAAACGAGCCTGACAAAATACGGAAGGTGGGTTAGCACGGCTCGTTTGTCCACGGCCGGCGTGTTTCCATGTTCCTGCGCGCGCGGACGCATCGCCATGGATCACCCTCGCCGAGGTTCAACGAGGCTGTTCCATGTGGTCGCTCTCCTGCGAGCAGAAACGTCGAGATGGAACCGCCTATTGTACATCTCGATTTTACGTCCTGAGTCATTGCCGGAGTTGCGGAGGAAAAAAGGAAAAATCCGCGATAATTATAGTATAATCGTAATCGTTGCGTTGAAAGAGAGAAAGAGAGAGAGAGAGAGAGAGCACGTTAAAACGTTAATTTCGCCACATCAGGAAATTACATGAAGAAATTTCCGTCGTTTGTCATGCTTTTTTGTGTGATTCATAATTCACGGAATTTCCGCGCGACTTCGCGAATCGAAGCCGCCGTGTGCGCTGTCTTGATTAATCAAGTTTGCAGCGTTATCGACGCGCGATCGGTCCGCGAGATCTCCTTTTTTCCGCCGATAGCCCACTTTGATAGCGCGTACTCGCCGTACTTGGCGTATTCGCGTCAGCGAGCGACTTTCCGCTGACGCGAAACGATAACGGAGGCGCACCGGGGCGATGAGCGTGAATCCCGAGGATCGATTCGTATACACGCCGGACGAAGTTTTATTTAATTATATGCCGCGAATTAAATTTGTAATTTAATTAGTTTCGTACTTTTTACTTGCCTCGGGCGGCCGTTGGAAGCTTGCGTGTTCGCCCATACACACGGTGAAAGAGAGAGTGAGTGAGTGAATGAAAGAGAGAGAGAGGGGCCAAGCTCGGGGGCCTCCGAATTCAAATTAGCTCCGGGGCCGCCATATAACCGCAATTTTCTTTTTTCTATTCTGTCATTCGCGATAACCCGCGGTCCGCGAGCATAAACGAAGCCACTCGTTCTCCCTCCCTCTCTCTCTCTCTCTCTCTTTCTCCCTCTTTCTCTCTTTTTCTGCGGCATGCTCGCGCTCGCGGCCGCATGGAAATGCAAATAAACGCAAAAAAGGTCGCCGAACCACCCACTGACATTAACAAGTAGTGCCGATAATTCAGCGGGTCAGCCAGCCGGGGTCTCGGTATGACTTTGTAGTTAATTACGCGATCGCGAATACCGCCGCGTTCTCGTAAATTTCTCGCTCATACCAATTAATATCGCGCCGTTTTCCTTTTTTTAGAAGAGGGGGAGGGGGCGTCGTGCACGTACGCCTAACGCGCCGCGAGCCGGCTTAACGAAGGTGCTAAATTCACAATTAATCGCGAGAGACCCGTATTTATGAAAACCTATTACTCCGCGAGCGGAGTGTATACACGGAGGTGCTGCGAAGAAGCGACGACTACGAGAAGGCGCGACGACGCGTTTCCGCAATTTACGATTGACCCGAGTCCCGCGTCGCGTACTCGCGGCCTAATGAGATTAGATCCGGACGATCTGCCGGACGCGGGCATCGGGGGAGCGGTTAAAGTCGCGGCGTCGCTCTCGTGACGTCAAGTCAAACGGCGCCGCGTTCCGGAAGCGATTACTAGTTCTCGTCAAGTACGGTTTCAAACGTGAGGCGAGAGGCGTATGAATCTCGCTGCCGGTTTGTCGGTCACACAACGCGCAGCCGGAACAAGGAAGGCGGACCGTGGACCATTTTTACAGCGCGCGAGCTAATTGTTATTTACGACGGGGTATAAACTATATCACGGCTTTATTAAGCGGCGGAACTGAAACGCCCCCGGCTCGAAATGACCGAAACGAAGGCGAATGCTTAAGTACTTTATAACCATCTGCAACTTCGGCAGATGTTTCCGTTAAATAGAGAAAGCGCTCGCAGCGCGAGTGCGCGCAATAAACATTTGGGTGTGTGGGCATTTTTCTCCCCAGTTACATCTTCAGATGCTTCGCGACCAATGAAATGAGCCGTAAAGTACCCGAAGATAAACTCAAGACGGCCTCGAATATAAGATCCGATTGTGAATATCGATCTAAGTAATCATTTGTAGTAGATGAAATAGTATTTCTGAAGATAGAACAGTAACCTATACATGATCCTCCAAATACGATAGAATTCGTAAAGTTGACACGGGAGCAAATTTCGACTCAGGATTTTTCGCATGAATATAATGTCCTCGTAGTTCACGAAAGGACGGGACGGATTGCTCGCCTCTGCATTATAGAAGCTTCGAGGAGCGAGATTCACGCAGGGTAATCGTTATCCCTCGTGTTGCCCTTAGGCTTATGGTCGTCCGTGGTTATTCGTGCGCGCGACTAAGGGTTGCGCGACTTATCGCGAGGCTAAATCGGGCCGCAATTAGCCAACGGAGCCCGGAAGCTCGGCAGTCCCGCGGTATCACTCAAACTCAAAATTTCATTAATTAATGCGTCCTCGTCGGAATTTTTCCCTCCTCCCCCGCTTCGTCGATGCGCGGCACGCGCGATATAATCTCGCGTAATGACGACAGAGCAACACTATCGCGACAGTCGCGCTCGCTGAGGATCTGGATGCTTATTTTATACGAGACACACACACGCACACACATACACACACAACGCAACATTCAATCTCAAATAACGTATTCTTCGAGGATCGCACCGAATAATGAATTATTCGGGCTAAAATATTAATATTTCAAGGAGAGAATAACTCAGAAGTAGAAACAGAGAGAAAAGGAGAAAAGAGTACATAAATCCTTTATCTCACGTAATGTCCAAACAAATTATTCCGCGAAAGTTTTCCACTTAAATCTCGTTTTCCCCTCTTTCTCAAGTGGAATAATAAATAACGCCACTAATTTCAGAATCATGACATCGAAAATAGAAACTAATTAAATAGAAGATAGAAATAGAAAATAGAAACGAAGTTTCTATCTTGATATTAGTCGAGCAATGCGCAGGTCTAATAAAGAGAACTAGTTGTCAGAGACTCCATAGGGGTAGAGCGCAACGTCAAACAGGACAACAGGCAGACAGGAAACAAAGCGTACAATTACGATAAAAAAAATGCGCAACGATAACGCGCGCACCTGTGTGTACAACGCTGAAAGTAAATAGATACATTTATGAATGAATTATACCTTCCCTCGCACCTCCACCTTGTTAATATGATCCTCTCTCTCGACGTCACCCCGCCTCGGCGGCGTTCATTATAAATTACAACAAACCTGGGCGCGAAAGAATAGGCATTATCGCGTCGCCGCTCTCTTTCTCTCATAGAAATAATAATCAACGTATCGCCCGTAACCTCGTTTTAAACGAAGAAGAGATAAAGAAACGGAGGGAGGGGGAGAAAGAGAGAAAGGGAAGGAGGCAGAGAAGAAGAGGGCTTGTAAATTTCATCAACATTTCGCTCGACGTTGCTGCGTGTGTATCCGTTAAAATTCGATACGGCAATTCCGAGCCGGCAGATTTGCTGGCAGATTAAAACGCCCGCTGTCTCAGTGAAAACCATAATTAAGCGTGGCGCGGATTGTAATTACTTTTGACTACCAACACGGTTGCATATCTACGCGACTAATAACGGATAATGGATACCGCGAGGTTTGTGCCCAAGTCAACAGCTGAAAGCATCGATGCAGGAACAGCAGCAGTAGAAGCGACAGCAGCTGTTCCTTGCATCGATGCTGTCGCCGCGAAAAGAAGCTCGTTCGTTTAATGAGCGAGCGTTGCGCTTCGAGTCCCTACTGGGAATATCGATACGGAATCTTATAAGGCCGTTCAATCCCGACACGAGAGAGAAGGCCGACTTACCTCTGATACAACAACCGGTCAATCTGCCTGCTTATTTCAGGACGCGTTAATTTTACAGCCGATACAGCTCGGCTACTTTGTAACTGACCGCTGTCCGAACTACCTTCAATCACACTCGGGGGGAGTAGGGCGTATCTTTCGAATGATAAAGATTAACCGTGAGAGGAATGGCAGCGGGATTGCGCGAGAGCCAAGCGATTCCGGTCATTCGAGCCTCGTTAAGCAGATAACCGAAACGGGAGTTCGTGAGTGCGCATTCTCTAAAGCAATCACTGCATTATCACTGAACAGTCAATCCCGAGTCGAAATTAAAAAGAAAAAAAAATATATATATATATATATTTCTGTTGCGGGACATATAACAATGATTTACAATGAACCTTCTACTGGCGAAAATCAGTGAAGTATTAGATAAAGGAGCCAAGTGGAAGAGTTTACACGAAAAATGAATGAATACTCATTGATTATCGGTAGAATATTGTTTCACTGATTCGATCAGTGACATTTCCACTGATTCAACTTCCGGAAGCATTCACGACGGCTTCTCCTCGAGATTTCTCTCTCGCGAGAGCGAAGATCGCGCGAGGAAATCGGCTGATTTGCGTTTCTCAAGCTGCGCGCTCGGGATCTCCCGGCGATCGCGCGGCCACGGCTAATCCACTTATGGTATCCGGTGTCGAATGCGCGCTCTCGGTGTTTGGTTTCGCCGTAAATAACGAGGCGAGGCGGGTTAATTCGTAAATCTTCTCGGAGCGTGAAATCCGATGTAAAAGGTATGATCCCCGGCAGCGCCGATCGCGATAGAGGAGGTAACGCGCGCGCCCGCCGTGTGATCGGCGACGCGCGCGACGCGACGGAACGCGATAATTCGCCAAGCTGATCAAGAAAATAACGCGCGATAAACTGCGCGCCCGCGTTATTTGTAACGCGGGCGCGCAATCAAAAACACCGCCTATCGTCGGGCATCGTAACTCGATGCAACAATTAAGAGAAGCTCGTTCCGTGCAATTACCATTGTGCTCGATTCGGCCGTGATGTGTATTCCGCGCATTCTAAGAACTACCCCAATTAAGATGTTAAATTCGTGACTAAACTAGTATTTACACTTATCGCATCAGGAAGGAAGACGCACGTCAGGCTGTGGCCATAGAATAAGGCTTTACAGACGTTCTATCGTTATTACGATTTTAATGACGACTGATATCTCAGCGCACACATCTCCAAAGAGAGAAAGAGAGGTGAAAAAAATAATGAATTTAATAATAGCGTATTATGTCCTATTATGTCATATTATGTTGGGAGATTAAACGTTGAGAGTGCTTCTCGGGTGTGCCAACAAAGTTAAGGAGATCTCGTAAACTTTATCTCGCGCCGGATTATTTTCTTACTCTTTTATCTATTTGCATCCACATTAGCCCCGCGCATTTGCTCCTCGTTAGGCGAGTTCCGCTTCAACGAAATTTTTATTCGCAGCTCGGTTTATTCGCGCGTCAGTTAACATAAGTAATTTGAGAAATGCAATGGAAGAAGGATAGAAAGACACTGTGCGGATTTCCTTTGTTGATTTTGCTGATAACTTCGATAAGCTTCGGTGTAATCGCTTGTGAAATATTAGCAAATGCAAAAGCTCCACAGCTGGAACTTCTTCGAAAGTGCATTTTCAAATGATTTACTAATTAGAGCAAAAATATCTTCTTGCATAAAATAATAGAAATATATATTTTGCCGTTACATATATTAGTCTTTTTTATAGTTCCCGCCGGTTTATTCCATTGGATAAAATCCAGAGTTGTAAAAACTGGTGAAATTTATCGCGGTTTTCTCCACCTCTTAGAATTTTCCGGCCAACCCTGAAAATTGTCGCGCGCCGATAATTCTGAGCGGTTTTTTAACGCACAAGTTCAACCGAATATTCGTCCGGATTGTCCGGTCGGCGTCATCGTTCCGTAGCTCACGATGCGAAGTGCGGGGACACGAGTGCCGCGGCGAATTCGCGAATCGCTTGATCGTCGAGGCGGTTCCTCGAGAGCGGTGGATCTCACCGCGGTTGGGCCGCTCATTAGCATCATAATAACGAGCCCCTATGTCTTTGGCCACGTATTTACGACGGCGTCTCGCGCAGTTGATGCGTATTGGTGGCGCGTATATATCGCGCGATATATACGGCGCGAGCGAGGAAGGTGTAAGGTAACATCGCGTTCCTCCGAATCTCGGACCACCCCGTCGTCGTAGGTACCATCCACGTCCGCGCGACTCCTCGTCTAACCACGTCGCCTCCCTCTCACAATCTGCCGGTCGGAAGAGAGGGTGGGAGATTCCGTGATGTATTTCGGCGAGATCTGACTTTCGGAGTCCACGGAGCCATCGGATATTTTGATCCTCGCTTTGAGAGACTCGACCCGTTTCCAAGTGGACGTCGTATCTTGTTCTCTCCCGCGACGCCGCACGCTGTTATACAAACGATATCTTTCGGGGTTTCCGACCAACATCTCGAGATTCAAGGACGCGATGCGTTTTATAATATATTTTTGCGCATATAGCGAATAAAAATCATAAATTTGACAGGCTTGGCAACCGCTCGAAAACGTAAATTTTTATTGCTGAAAAACATAATTGCCGAGATACTGAGATACCGATACTAATATGCAAATCTGTGTGATATAATCATACGTCGGAAGACACGGTACGAAACCGTTGCGAGCGAAAGCACGACACGATTTACCGTCTTTAACGTCTTAAAACAATCTTGCTCGGAGAAGGTGTAAAGTAACATCGCACAGACCACCCTGAAGTCGTCTTAAGCGCCATTGGCAACGCCATTCATGGTTGGTCGCTCAGTTATTACAGAGGAAGTAGGAAACGCACTTGCTCCTTTTCTACGTGACGAAAGCTGTGATTATATCGTATCGATGAACGCATAAAGTTTAAACCCCGGGGGAACATCATTATTAGATAATCGACACTTGCGAATAATATCAGAGTGTCAATAAGATTCTAAATGTATCCATTGATTAATGGAGTTAACTATATCAGAGAGAGAGAGAGAAAGAGAGAGAGAGAGAGGGGGGAGAGGAAGGATTCAGCTCTGACGGATCGTACATCAAACGTCCGCGATGTCGCACATATACAAAATACACGTGTTCTCGAGCAGTTCCGCGATATGCACGAAGCTCACGGAGACCGGCGAGAGGAATAGTCGCGAAAGTTTCTCTCGGAAATCGCGCCCAAGTTTGCTGCGACACAATGTTATACTCGCTCCCTTCGTTCGCCTCTCCACTTAGCGATGTTGCGAGATATCCCGCTTGCCTTAACTACCCGTTGAGCCACAGGCACGCCGGATTATCGATGTTAGATTCGCCGAGAGTGGCAATAAGACGACTTCGTCCTGCGCACCTCCGCTCCGACCTCTCCTCTCCTTTCGTCTCCTCACCTCTCTATCTGACTCCCCCCCCCACCCCCGGCCTCACCTGTCCGCCTCGCGAATGCGAATGGCCGCGGAATCTTTCGCAATTCGTGGTACTCTTATCGAGATTCGGAAATTCGAGACCGGCATTCCGGCACTGCTTTTTCGGGGGGTTTAAGGCGAGCATCGATTTACAAGTTTGACGCCGCCTCGCTTCCTCCTCTTGTTTCGCGTGATCATCCGTCCATCAGCGCGTAAAAACTGACATTCCGACGGTGGAATTCGGGCGAAACGCTATACGCGGACTCGTCGAGAAGTCGCCTCCCCTCTTTCCCTCCCACGACTCGTTGATTTTCGTGGATGAGAGATTAATCAACGACGAGGAATCACCGATTCCTTTGTTCCCGATCGATACGATTCGGCCGCTGTTTTGATCGACCGATTATTCCCCGCCGCATAATTTCTCGCGGTTTAAGTAAAGTAAAAAAACGTTCTTTTACTCGCAGTCGGCTAAAATTGATGGATCCTCCGGACTTCGATCGGACCGTGTCTCTAGTTGAAGAGCGATGGAAGAGAGAAAGAGATCGCCCGGAGCGATCACCGCGTGGAAATCACTTTCCGTAGATTCGCGGTAGACCCCGAAATAAATGCATAACGATGCATCTACGGCGAATAAATGGCGGCATCGACAAACTCGGCCTCGTCATTATGCAGATGACCTCTCTTTACCGCATCCTGCGTCTACTGTGCCCCTCTCGCCCGTTCCCCCCGCCGCTCCTACCCTCGCCTACCTCTCTCTTTCTCCGCGGGCCACGTTCACTCTCTGATATCGCACTTACATCGACATCGGCCTGATCTCGGCGCGTACGGGCGACGAGCAGGAGAGAGAGAGAGAGAGAGAGCGAAAGAAAGAGGCAGAGAGAGGAAGGGCGAGAGAATGGGAGAGCGAGCAACCTCGACAATTCCGCACAGGACAGGGCGGCGCACGCGCCTCCGAGCGGAAGTACTTAAATCCATCATGGCGTCCACCGGAAACCGCCTGAGTCACTCGCGTAATCGTACCTCCTCCCGATGTATCGATTTTCCTTGGACGCTTCTCCGAGCGGCTCGGCCCGGCTCTTCGGGTTATCTTGGTATCGCGCGCCGTTCACGGTTGTTCCCGAGGAGAATGGCCGAGGGTTCGTCCTTCGGGAAACAGTAGGGTGTGTGTGCGAGGGCTTCTTTCCCAAGAATTTCTTCGAAGAACATTTTGGCAAAAAATTTACCGAACCGGCGAAGCTGCATATCAAAGGACTTTTCGTCTCTCTCTCTCTCTCTCTATCTTTCTCATCCCTTATTAAACAGGTTGCTTCATTTACAGTATTATAGCCTCAGGTATATATCATTTTATTTAACTTGTTTTTACTAATTCTCC
This sequence comes from Dinoponera quadriceps, assembly GCF_001313825.1. Lineage (NCBI taxonomy): Eukaryota > Metazoa > Arthropoda > Insecta > Hymenoptera > Formicidae > Dinoponera > Dinoponera quadriceps. Next base: position 451,408 of record NW_014555920.1, read on the forward strand.
CTCGCCTCCCACACAGAATTAAGAAATCGAGACCGTTGTCTTCTACTTCCTGCGCGTTACACCTCCTCTTCCAATCATCAGAATTCGTTTCGGATTTCACCTATCACCTTTTGGAACTCACTCCCACCTGAGATCAGAAATTCTGACTCTCGATCCGGCAATTTAAACCCAGGCTCTTTAACTATTTGAAAGGATTATTTACGCATCTCTTATTATAATACTATCAGAGTTACCCGTTATTACCGCTTATACATTTCTTTTTCTCTTATTATTATTGGCATCGTCAATAATTAATCTTCTCTCAATTCCGCCAATTTACAACTGATCTTGTAACGTTCTTAAGAAGGCTTGCCTTAGTATGATTAATGAAAGCTTTCAGCCATCTATCTATCTCTGTTATAAATATGTTGATTCGGCCATGTTTTATTTCATATGAATGAGATATTGTGCTAATCACGATAGAAGAGTTTTATTCATCTGCTCGGGAAAGCAGCGAAAGCGACTCGCACGATTCTTCGAGGGGAGGGATTCTCCGCATTTTGAGTACGCCGAGGTACGCCCGTGCGCAGGAGTTTTTCGCGGAATCTCGGTCGTTCCACTTATATCGAATGAATGCGTCATATGATTTCGAGGTAGTACGTCCAGGCGATGTAATAACGAGTGTCTGACAAACGCGAGTGTGGGCTTTCGCCGTGTGGAATGGACTGACGGATGAATAGTTCCTTGATGCGCCGACACATTGTCCGTTTAATAAGAAGAACGTGGAAAATTATACGTAGGAAACCGTCCAGCCTTACGCACACACGACCGATTACGGAATGGAAAGGAGAAAAACAATCCCTTTCTCTTCCGGTCGCGTCTCGGCATCATGCCGCATTAGTGAGGGTAGAGGGGGAGAGCAGGAGCTGAGCGTGTAATAATACACTTGATATTAATATTTACGCCACCGACGAATATAACGATAAAGAACGGCGGCAGAAAGAATCGAGAGGGAGATTCCGGTCGTAGATTCAAGAAGAGCCGAAGGTAAGAAGGAAAGTGCTGCGAACACGCCACTAGGTTTATCGTCGGCGTAGAAGGAAGAAGAAGGTACCAGGGTGGTCGTTTGAGGCCGCGGGAGATCGATAAAGTCTGCCACCGAGAAAGTTCACCCCCGGCCCTCGTCCCGGGTTAACTCCACCAGTCAATTGTTCTCTAATCGTAAACTTCTGGAATGAGCTTCGTCCGTGAAAATCGATCTCGTCTGCGTCAGCGAATAAACATATCAGCCGGCGTTTCCAGGATATTATTACGATTGGTACGATAAATTCGCCACACACCGCTCGCCTCGATTCAAGGCGAACCGTATTCGCACGACGGTATCGCGTCTCGCGTGGTATATTAATATTTCATTTAATTATCTTTTACCACTCCGTTTATTCGAATACTTTTTTCTCTTTCCTACCGTCGTTGTTCTCGAATACCGAAAAACAGCGATGTGAAAAAGTAAAAAAAAAAAAACACAGTAAAGATGAAAATTTCATATTTGAAATAACGGCTCATCAGCAGAGTTATGCTAACTAAAGTCTACGTTGTTAGTTTTACTCAAAAATATATGTATTTCTTTCTCAGAAGAATGTGAAAGATATATTACGCAACGTCTTCGGTCAAGACATATCGGAGATTTAAAATTATAATCATAATCTAATTATTCTACTAATGGAACTCGCGCTAAGTTAATTCAACAATTGAATCAAAACTCGAATACATCTATTTGTTTCTTATCAGTTCTCTATACACACACACACACACACGCGCGTGATTTCTTCGCTTGGCACGGAGTAAATCCTTTTAGCGGTGAAATCTTGCGAAGGGTAACGAGCCGGCTCTCTCTCTCTCTCTCTTTCTCCCCACAGTAAACGGATAGACCAGTTCCGACTAGAGCTAGAGCTCGGGTAGGTCTTATAAGTTTCCAGCGAACGGTAAATTACGGGACTGCGGTGAAGTCAGCTGAGCACGCGGTGCCACGTGTCGGACGGATACGGAAAGGGGAATTCCCGAGAAATATAGTCCCAATGACAGGGGTCGAACCCATTTTTAACCGGCGGTTCTACCGGCCGAGCTAGACGGGGCCGCGGCGGTGAGATCTATAAATCGTTCCTCGGGATCAAGGCGAGATGCCTATCGCACACTCTCGCGGCTTAGCCCGGGAGATCAATCGGGATCCTCGATTGATATTAATGACAGTCTTTAACCCTTTGACCGGCTACCGCCGTTGAGACGGTAAGGTCGCGTAATCCCTCAAAGTCGCGTTAAGTGTGTTATTAGGTGTTACGGCTTAATCGAGGCTCATTTAAAAATCTCATAATGACGAACTTTCTTCCTCAACCGCGGAAACATTGGAGTCTTCATTGCAACATTTACCGAACACTTCTCGAGAAACACTTAAAGAAAGCACGGCACATTTTTAATATCAATCGATTACTCTTTACGAACGATCGAACGTTCGCGTCGAATCGAGGAGCGACGAGCTACAAATTCGGAGCTACAAATTCAGAACTCGATAGACGAAATTCCTCTACCAGGCCGCGTCACGGCATCGATCTGCCTCTGGTATCTTCAATCGACGATATATCATTACCGCCTCCGTTTCAATTAATGCCGCTGTGCTGCTTACGCGTTTATCGTAATTTAGCTACACGCGATATAGCAGTCGACCGATCGCGGCAAATCGAGCTAATCCAGCTCGATCGACGCGGTTTAAACATCGCATATAATCATCAGCAATAACAGCAACAACCACCGCCTCGCTTTCGATCAGGCGCGGCGAAGAATAATTCGCGACATCGCGCCGCGCGTCATTAGAAATTCGCAACATGTGTTTCAATGTAACGACAGCGCACGAGCGGCATGCATCACCTCGTGGTGGCCGTCGCCACCGCCGCCGCCACCACCATCGCCGCCGTTCCTGCCGTGGCCGCTCCGTGGAGCTCTCATGCAATATGAATGACTCCCGGCGCACTCCGTAATTACCAGCGCATTTCATTAGGGGCATTAAATGATTTCGTGGCATGAATACATTTCTGCTAATGCTGATTGGCGTGCCGCTGCCGCCGGTGCGGTGCGCCATCGCCGAGCTTGTTTCCGCCGGGCGCGCGGCGCGGGTTCAATGAAATGTCCCGATAAAATCGCGACCCTCCTCCATATCGTCACCCTCCCGGCTTCCCTCCCTACCTCTTGTCACCTTTGTCGCCTAATTTTAATGCGGTCCTCCCGAGGCCGGAATTTATTTGCTCTCCTTCGTGGATCGAGTCGAGTACACGAACGGCGAATTAAACGGCACCCGTACGCTCTTCCTGTTGATGTGGATTGAGTGGAAGTTGTTGCAAATGTAAGCGAGAGATTCCGATCGCTATTTCTTCTTTTTTTCTCCCGAGGCAGCGCACTTGGACGTCAGAGTTACTTTGACCGTGATTGATGTGTTATTTTGTCTTTGGGGAAAGAAAGTCCGAGTTACTCACGTTCAAATTATATAGTCGTTTAGAGGTGTCAAATTTGAGGAGGATGTGTTAAATTTAGATCAGGATAACGGTGATACTTTTTGTCAACGTGTGTCAAATTTAATTATTAATATTGATCGGCCGGGGAAGAATCAGCTTCGATTTTCTCTTCGAGCTGATTAGCGGCAACTCGTTAATTAAATTTAACGCTTTAAATAAAAGCACGACGCGTATTGCGTTAATTGGGAACGGCATTATCTGTCGGTACGATAAATTATTAACATATAAAAAGATTATGCCGTCTTTTCAATTAATTAAGGGATATAATTACGATGCACGGAGCTGGAAGGTGCAAAAAAGAGAGAGAGCGCTGGCCACGGCGGAAGATATGATGAAACAACATGATTTGCGAAAAACTAAACAGGCTGAATTATGCAGGTTTCGATGATATCAGGTTGTTTGTAATAAGATTATCAGAAAGCGCAAGCTGCGAATAATAATAGTTTATAAAGGGTAGGTATAAAGAGGCGCGCAGGTTCGCTGGATATGAAGATAGGACATGTTTAAGACGAGAGGCATGCGATGCCGCATCGTTAAGAGAGCGCGGTCGCGCTATCAATTTTGTTTGTTCTTATATAAGCGTATCTCTTAATACTCGTAATCAGCACTTCAGTATGTGATTCTTAATTGAATTCTTTATCGCAAGAACTTTGATGATTTATAATATTACGATTGCTATCGTAGAACCCACCTATTCATCGAGATATGTCATTTTATATCGAGCGTAAAGATAAAAAGAATCCGAGAAAAGAATGCATTTACATTTACATTCGCGCGTGCGTTGTAAAAAGGAATTTGACCTGTCTTCCTCCATTATAATTATACTTTTTATACACACAGATATAGAGAAGATATATTATGGACCGCCTTCATTATTCCGCCTATTAGATCCGCCATATCCGCCTATTAGATAACGAATTCTACGTGATACTTTGCTTTATACATAAATAACACCCTAAATAATAAACATTTCATAACTGTGAGTCTAGAATCGAGATTGTACAACACTTTGACGAATGTAATTGTTAAGTTTTCAATTAAAAATATTGATTATTAAACGAAACTATTGTATAAACGTTTGTATTGTAAACATGAAATTATGTAGAGGACTATAATACTACTTTCTCCTCCATCATTTTTCTCCAGCGTTTTTTACGAAATGTCCGAACTGTCAACAATACTGATCGCGTATAGAATTAAATGAATTTTTCGTATCGCACCTTTGCCTCTTGTCGTCGTCGTCATACGCGGTCAGACTCGCGAGGCAAACACCCATTTTACTTAATACGTTAAGTCGTACATCACTCTCTCAGCGGGTTCGCGTCACGACGGTTATCACTGTCGTTATTAGCCAGAAGTCATTTGGTCCAATTAATTCAAAATGTTTTTATTCGGGACACTTTGTCCTTGTCTACCGGGAGCGGGGCGCTACCGGCAGCCGCACCTACGGGATACCGCCCTTTTCGTATAATTGCTTTGTTTATCGTCCCCAATCAGAACGCCGATATTAGCATATACGCAAACCGTGAGTTTCTCGACCCTTTTTTACCGCTCTGATCCACCCTTCGCCCGCTCTCCTTCGCCGCCATGCCCGCTCGTTTTGCCTTGTTTCTCTTTCTCCTTTTTCCTCGCTCAGGACTCCCGACTGAGCTTGGATCACCCTTGACGTCGCGACTCGATCGAATCCGTTTTCGTGAACATCGTGAAAGCTATGACGAATGCCGAGCGAACGTACTTTTTATCGAGTTCCTCGAAGGTACTTTATATTTGCGACAGTTAATCGATTCAGCAGACTGGTAATCATATATTAAGTTATACGAAATTCCACGAATTTTTTTTACACATTCACAAACCTAAATTCTGAAATTTGGAAATTATAAAATTTAAGAAAGTGAAATACGAAGAAAAGGCAGGGGATATATTTTTTATTTTTAGGCCAAAATGTGTGTATGAAGTAGATATCGCCATATTAATAAATCACAATTCGGTCCAATTATGATTAATGACTCGCTAATAGTAGATGTTATTATCTTTTCGTTCGCGCGTCAAATCTCTCTCTCTCTCTCTCTCTTCCTACTAGAAAGAAAATATTTCTGATATCGGGTATTTACGAAATAAATCATAATAAAGTATAATATTTTCGCTAACATACTCTTCCGTTATTAGCGCTGCTTTCTCCTACCCGCGCACGAAAGCACCGAAACAACTCCACGTGTATATACGTACACTCGAATCACGCGCTCCTCCTCCCTTAACGTTATCTCTACCGAACCATCTCCACCCTCCCTTCGTTCCCCGGGCTCTCTTCTAGCCCCCTTTTCTGACCGATACAAAGCGACTTTACCCTCGGCCATAGCGGCGCGAGCACCGCCGGCATTTCCATAAAAAATGCCGTTCGAGGGCGAGCGATAAAGTTTCGAGAGTCGCGAAAGCTATTTGATCATAACTCCTTTCGGGCCGGTTTTATGCCCGTCAAGACTCACCTGCTTAAAAAGCCTCGCCGATATCGTGTGCTAAGCGCGCACCGGGATCATAACGCGAAGCACAGAGTTCCGGATATTTTCGAGTAATTCGCGCAGTACCTGCGCTTCGACCGAAACTTATAATTGAACGATCACGGCGCTTCGAATCTCGAAAAATACCTCCCAGCATGCTTTTCTTTATTTTACTACTTACTATTCTACTTGTATACAATGTTACTTTTTCTCTCACTTGACTGTTTCGCGAGCGAACGGAAATATATTCATGAAGCACGGTGCATTTCGTGCGCCGGGATATTCAGACAGAGTACGCGATGACGCACTGTCGGGTCTCATAGTTTTTCAGACGACTCCCCGAACGACCGTTTCCCGCGGCCTCGGACGGCGGATTTCGCGGATTTCGCGCGTGCCGATGCATATTTGTGTCGCGAAACTCGCCGGCCGGAATAGTACTTTCTTGCTCATTTATATCGGACGCAGCGCTCGGAATGACGCGGCGATTAACACGCTATGCCGGCGACGGACATGCAAACCGGCGGTACGATTTAAAACAATTAGGCCGCTCCGAAAAGTAGTTCTCTCGTTCAAACTGTGCGAAGCCCGTGGCCGGATGTGTAATAGACCAAAACAACAAGAATGTCCACAGTTAGATACGTGTCCGGACATTGATATTTTTACTTTACTTGTAAAGTATAGATACTTGAAATGTTCCGTATATTTTGTTTAATCATTCGTAATACGGAAACCAGAAAAATCATCGGGAAAACTTTGGGATGACCAAATAGGATCTGTTTATGTGTTTCACTTAGAATCATACGTTTGAAATATTACACTTCTAACCAGAACTTGCGTAGATTTCCCAACCAGAATCCAAGATTATTTTGGGCAATCAGACTGTTTTGCAATTCTTCAGAATCCCCCAGATCCTAAGAAATGTTCTATGCGGGCCAGGAAAAAACGTGAATCGCAGCGCGATGTAAGATTATACGAACGTTGCTTAGCGCATTAATTGCCGTGGGGGTCACCGGTGGTCGGCACTATGATCCTGCTGTTTCTCGTTAATGTGAGCATAAAGCGTAACTAATTGCGCTTAAGTAAATTCAATATGAATTAAATATGCGTCAAATGGAAAATTAGTAAAATTATCCAGTCAATATATGCGTCAAGAAGTGTATACGAAAAAGCAATTCCGTTGGTGTAATTGAATTTTCCATTGTTTGAAAACTAGACGAAAAAACTTGATTGTAGAAACAGGAAAATTCCTATAGAATTTTCTCCACTTGAAGACTTAAAACGAAAATTTCGATTCGGAATCAATTCTCGTCGCCAAGTTTTGGATCTTGGTCTCTACTCACTTGCAGGAACTGAGTTATCGTGTATCCTTGTTTTTATTTCCGCCGTCACTTCGGTTATTCAAACACTGCCTAAGCTCTCGAACAATACGTGGAAATCAGTTCGAGCGGTGAACACGTTAAAGGGTCACGAAGATCCCCAGCTGCCGCCACGGGCTCTGCACTCTCGACTCGAATATTAAAGCGTCATGATTCGAGGCGCCCATAAAGAACCGCGCTAAGTGGGAGTTTCATCATCACCGTCGAAAACGACGACTAACGAAACGCGCGCCGCACGAGGCGATGCATTACGAATCCGCTGGCAGCTGGCATCGCGTCGTTTTAGTTCTCGCCACGAATTGACATCGCGCGATCGACTGCCGCCGAGTCAGACCAGGTGATGATATCGGAAGGCCCGAGTATACGAATCAAAGCGAAATCAAACGATGCTTCTCATGCTCGTCCTCGAACCTTCACCTACGCGCGATTAGCGAAAAACACACAATCAACGACGAGTGGCCCGCGTCTCTACTATCACCCTCTCCACCCACCCACCTATCCAACCATCCATCTGTCCGTCCATCCATCCGTCTATCCACCCGTCTGTCCGTCCGTTACCTTCGTCATTAGGTCTTCAACCGAGGAGGAGCGTGGCACCGCCAGTTTCCTTCGTGGCGCCGGGAGAACGAACGGATGTTGACGGAGAATCGTCTCTTCGAGGAGGAGGAGGAGGAAAAGTAGCACAGGAAGAAAATAGGGCGAGGGGAAGAAAGAAAGACGGAGGAGAGAGCGGAGACTCTCCGCTCGTAAGAACCCCTTTATTAAAGATTGCGCCTCGAGTGAAACCGAGCGGCGAAGCGCCGGACGCAGAGAGCGCGAGGTGGAATCTCGAGATGAAGAGAAATGCGAAAGAGACCGCGGCCCTCGATCTGCCAAATGGAGGAGGCCTGGCGGCGGGGATTACGTGATTCGTACCACCGATTCGCCATCAGTGTCAGTTTAATGAAGGCCTCTAGGTAACGCGAGGGGCTCGCTCTCAGCGGGATACCGAGGACGGTGATCGCCTTTCAGCCGGCCGGCTCTCCTCCATCTCTCTCTTCCTCTCGGTCTGCCGAACCGACTTGCTCGGAAATCACCATGAAACGACCTGTAGCGGTCGCCGGACCGCCGATCTACCTGCGACGATACCGGCGACGCGGATAATCGCTTTATTGCGATCCCGGTTGGACCGTCGGAATTAGACACCGCAAACAGAGGAGGAGCTGCGCTCGTTGAAAACAAAATCCTCGAGTATCGCCGGTGCTCATCATTGCCTAACAGGTGTCTCGACACTTATTGAACGCGCCGGCGCGGTTGTGCGTTAATGATTACCCTACAATAGTTTTTGCCGAGGAAACTTGCCGTGAACTTAAATCGTTGAGCCCGCCGAATAGCTCGCAAAATGTTATTTCGACGCTCGATTAAGACGGGGAGCACATTTTGGGACTGTCAACGGCCCCGGATAAAGTCGGAAGAAGAAAGATCGACGTTCAGTTCATTAAGGAAACTGTGATTAAGCGAGAAATGATACACTCGGAGTATAGACATGATCGGGTATATATATATATATATATATATACGTACGCAAGAAGCTCGCGTAACTTTCTTAAATGACGGATATTATTCCGATGATGCTGGCGCGCGGTAATCACGAAGTATACGACCGTGTTTTAGCATTACCGAGAGCGATACCGAGAGCTGTATTTCTCGCGAGGACTACGGTCGAGACGCAAACTCGTTATCCGGCGAAATTATCCCATAACATCGCGAGCGAGACCGTCATTCGCGGAATAGTCGCGAGCGTAAGCGAGCGCGTCGCTGCTGCAACCGTTCCTCAATTGCCCGCGAATCCGCAATCTCCATTCTTTCTCGCGCCAAGTTTCGCTACTTCCCGCGATATCCCTCTTCTCTCTCTTTCTCTTTCTCCCTGACATCTTACGCCCCCGCGTTGTTCTCTTCCTCCACTCGGAGCGAATGGAGTTAGAAGTCGTACGCGTTTTCGGCACGCTAGAGCGAAGAGCAGGCGCCACGTGGAGGAAACGCGGAGTCCACAGCTGTGCCCTTTCAAATATAAAGGAGAGAACATAATTTCATCCCTCCCCTATCCTCCCCTTCCCCCTCCGTTCCGCGGGACTGGAAGGATACTGTGTGATACCGCCAGGTGCGCGTCTCGCGCGGAGGTGGTGGCGGCTAGGTAGACGATAGATTTACAGCAAATCATTTTACACGCCTATTGCGGGGTTCCTGCGCGTGAAATATCGCCGACATTAACTCTCGAAAAGTGATGCTAGCCGGAGAAGAGGGGTGATCGTATGCCATTATTGTAACCCGTTTTAATATCGCCTCCGTGGATACGCGTGAAAGACGATACCGAGCGACCGACCAACAGCACGGTGAAGAGGTCATGTTTGGAACTCGGAAAATGGACGACCGAGACTGGCAAGAATGGGAATAAATGCGAACGCGGAGAGAAAAAGCCATGATAACCGCACGGGAGGAAAAGTTCGGTTGAATTTACTGGACAATGAACGAACCAAACGTGTTTTGATTTATTCATTGTCTAGTTAGCAAATTCAAGCAAATTTCTTCCTAGCTGATATCGTGCGCATAATTCAATGAAGAAAAAAAAGCAATAATTTTCACCTAGCATTTGTGTCATGCGAGGGAGGAATAATGTTCTCAAGAAATATTAAAATATGCCGTACTATTTGAAACAGCTCTACATGAGTGAGAAACTCATCAGAAATTGTAATTTCGAGCTGCCGAACTGTTTACGTAATTACAGAGAATTTTAAGAGATTATCGCGACATCGGAGACGCACACTGGACGTAATTATACGCGGAGGGCGAGTATTTTCCGAAGAGATAGAGGTACTGAAAATTTGTAATTTAAAGCAGCCGTTGCATCAGTCTCTCGGGAAGATTTCGATATGTGCTCGTGATAAACTCGCGCGTCTAATTAGTCGCAAAGAGGTGATCCAGCTGATCGTGCCGACGTACGTTAGCGAACGCAATGCGCGCGGTTTTACGCATACTGAGCGCCCCGCTCCGGCTCTGCGTGTACGTGATACGCCGTGCACGGCTGTAAAATTGATCGTCAATATGATTCACTCTGACTCATCAGCATACATCGCATGTATACGCGTACATGCTACGATATAATGTACATAACAAGGCTATGGTTTGCGCGGAATTAAATTATACACATTGCGCTTTCCCAAATTGCGCACGGAGCAAACTTGCGGTATACACGTGCGCGTATATACACGTCATTTGCAATCCTACATATTGCCGCGATCGATTCGTAACGTTTCGCGACACGGTTAACCATAAGAGAAAATAACAACGAAATTATTCGCAATGCCGGAATCGGTATTCGATCTTTGTTAATTAACCCTAATAATACGTACATATTTTTGCACTTTAATCTGATACACTGAGATCATTAGTGCCCTCGCTTATTTAAGGTTTGTAAAAGTGCTAGTGAAAATTTGTAAAAAATTATGAATATATTTTAAGATCCGTAGAATAGAATTATGCAGAGGAATGACCGCAAATGTTTCTTTTCACCTAAATATTTTTGTCTTATTATCGAGTCGTCGAAACGAAATATTGAATTTATTGCAGAGTGCAAAAAACGTTCGGCTATGAATTACTCTCTTTGGCCGGTATTCATAGTCGGATCTCATATTTAAGACTGTCTTAAGTTTATCCTCAGATGCTGTCGGCTCATTTCATTGGCCACGAAATATCTGAAGATAAACTTAAGATGGTCTTAAACGTAAAATCTAACTACGAACACCGATCTATAAGCATGTGTGGGGAGCAAAGAAGAGGAGGATTTCCAGCGAGAAAACGCAATCGATATGAACTGCCGTGAAATTCGCGTCGCGAACGTGACTGGAATTTCTCCAGGTAGCCGGTACTCGAGGAAGTAATTACCCTTGCGTCTCTTTCCGAGCATCCTCCTCGAAGACAAATACGTCAGGCCGAGACTGACCGAAGGCCCAACCCGGCATAAACGAATTTCGCGAAGGTCACGCACGCAAACGCACGTAGATGTGTGCGCATCGCGAAAGAGAGAGAGAACGTTCACCGGCGCTCACCCGGTAGCGATCGCAATAAGAAAAACGGTGCGGCGTCAGCGCGGGCCCTCGAGGCCTCGCGAGATACTTCGGTCCTTTTTCGAGGCTCCTTCTGATCGAGGCATGAAAGGTGAGCCGCCGTTACGCGGCTGCCGGGTTACGCTCGGCTCATCCCGACCTGGCGTAGCAAAATCCCCGAATATCCTCCAGTGCCGTCATATTAGCGAGCGCGGTCCCGAAGAAGGAAGAGAGAGAAGAGCCGGCAAACGGAGAGAAGGAGAAAAGAACTAAGGGCACGAAGAGATTCGACGAGGTCTCGACGATGCGCGTGCACGTCGTTCTCTCTCTCTCTCTCTCTCTCTTCCTTCTTCTCCTCCTCTCTCGCCGACACTCGAGACACGCGTTCCTCCTTTTATTTCCTTCCTCGTACTCGAGGAGGTAGATTTTTCTGGAATTCGTCTGGCCGTCCGGTTGCGCTCGGCCAGCAAAAGGGCCCGACCCCCCGGACCTTGTGCACCGCCGCTCACCGCGGCGCCCGTTCTCTTTCCTCCTCATTGTGGGAAAGCAGTCTTGGCAAGAGCCCGATGAATCGATAGATCGATCGCCGTGCGCGACTCGTGATCGCAGCTCGATCGACCGTAAGTACCGGAGAGTCACCGACTTGTCCGAAATCGGGGTAGCCGGTACTTCCACATGCGGAAGGAAAAATCGCGCCGATCGGAATGCGGTCACTCGAACCGGGGCTGGCTCTATCCCAGCACTTGGATTTCGGCGAGCGAGACGGTGCGCGCACAGCGAGTCAAATGCCGCGACGCGGCCAAGACGGCGGAAAGAACGAGCTATAGAACATGGTATTATCGAGGTACTATAAGATAACGTGTAATCAGGATGCAGACGTGATTAGAGGATGCAAAGGCTGATCCCGCGAGCAATGATTCCACGTATAACGTGAAGGAAATATTTCCGACGTCGTGGGTGCTAGAAGGAATCAAACGCATAGCGTCCCTGATAGAAATATATGCAGTTTTCCTAGGAATTATATCGAAAATAGATGCGCCCCGAAGAAGATTTTTCGAGACATTGCTGAATTGTTTCTTTCTTTATTTTTATTGTGCATGATCCTTTCGTTCAATTAAAAAAAAACGAAAAAAACGCGTGAATTCTTTTTGCAAATTTCGCGGTGACCTGGTCATTTTTTTATCTTGATAATTTTGCGAATCGTCGGCTGAAGATGACCACATCCAATGGTCGAAACTTTCCGATATAAGTATGCACCTACGTTGCACAATTCTATGTAAATACACGCGTTTGACTGGCATCCGCAATTTCGTTGCAAATGTACTTTTTCTCTTCTATTGTAGTTTAATCGAAGAGCCAAAAAACTTGGCACTCTTTTTCGACGATTTGCTTTGGTGCAGATTAAGCCGGCGAGCAGACCGATAGCCTAGGTGAACGCGATATGTAAAACCATTTGCAGTGGCACTCGTAAGAAACCGTGCGCGAGCGATTCCGGTTGGCTACCGAGAGCGCCAGTAAGTCGCGGAGTAATACGTCTCCCTCGGCGGTGGGGACAACGACGAGACGAGCATCTTGACTTTTTTTTCCCCTTTTTCTCTGTTCGTTTCTTTTTACTTTCTTCCGCCGACACCGAGCCACGCTTACGGATTTACTCCGGCATTCGTCGCGGGCTTTCTTGCCGCGAGTCGCTTTAACTTGCGGCACGCCGACGACGAACGAGGCAGCGCGAGGAGTCGCGCGTTCACGCAAGGAGCCCGCGCGAGCGAGGTGAAAGGCGACGGCGGCGGCAATCGCTGATGGAATATTAGCGGGCTCGTTGCGTTTTGCCGGTATCAACAATCATCATACTTCAGGTTGATATCCGGTGATTTGCCAGAACGTCACGCCGGGGGATGGTAATCGATACCGCGTTTCCTCTCCTCTCTCTCTCTCTCTCTCTATTTCTCCCGCTGATGTATCCTCGCGCGTCCATTTACGGTATCCACAGGATCGTTGGTAGCTCAAGGATGATCCGGCCGGGATGATCCGAGAAATTTAACGCGATGGCAAACGTGACGCGGTCGTGACGAGCGGTCATCTCGGCCGTTTCCGAAAGCGGTTTTCGATCTTTCTCATATTGTTAATATTTTGACTTTGTCTCACGAAAGAAAGGAAACGCCGAAACCACGAAATTTTCTCAAATTATTGAATGGTTTCAAGAGACTGGGAACATTTTCTCGAAATATCTCGTGAGAAGATAAAATAGCGGAAATTGATGAACAGTTTAAATAAGTCAATAGAATCGCGTGAATTGACAGATGTTTCGCGCGCGCACACGCGTGCATTAATATTCACGTAATTACGATATGCGCGGTTAAGGTATAAAACGCGCGCGACGTGGAGGGTAGATTATATTAATATATATTCACGCAGTCCATATTTTGTTTTTAACAACGTCGATTTTAACTAGACATAGATGAGTAGTTCGAACTCTGTATTTTGTGCGATCCGCTTGAATCGCACTTGCCACCTGCGACTTGGTCAACGAGAAAGAACATCGGAAGGTGTAATTAAAAGTTCTCGTATCAAGAACTCTGGCAGCCCGCTCATTTATGTACATATATACGGGATGTACGGTATAATCTACGCGTAACTCTCTCTCTCTCTCTCTATCTTTCTTTTTTTCTCCGCGCAAACTATCCCTTATGTAAAGTTTCCTGCGCCAAATTGTCCGTCCTACGCTAAAAATTAACAACACACGCTTATATTTGATATCCGCTGAATTACTATTAACGGTTACTTCAATTAAATTACTAGAATATGAAATTGCTTATAATCGAGTAAATCCGGTATATTCTTCACTTTGCTAATATATCCGTATCGAAATGTTGGCCCTATGTTAAATTTTTAATTCTACAGTAGGAGTTAAGATAGCAAAATAGGTTCAATTTCTGTTTCAACACGAGAAAATCTGATATAATGCGTAACTAATATAACACGTGTATAAAATATGTTCGACTGAGTGCCGCACGTACCCAGGTGAACGTAATTACACGGCATTTGAAAAAAATCCAGAAATTCATCCTGCTACGTGCGACTAAATACGTTTTCCACGGCTCGTGAGTGTCGGGATGAAAAGGCGGGTTAGCGGGGTGGCGGACGGCCGGCCAACCCCTGTCGATTCGCTCGTAGTCTTTTTGTCTGACCGTTGGTTTGTCCATCTAGACATGTTTCGACCCTACGCGGATACAGGCGAAAGACAGAGGTAAAAGGGAGGGCCAGGTGGTGCGCCGCTGATGCGATGATGTGATCGCGCCATATGCTGCGCCCTCTAGGGGGCTCAACCATATACGCGCCTACTAATTAATTCCCAGGCCTTTGTTCTAACAGACACTATCGCTGAAATTACCCCCGGAACCTTTGCTTTCGCGCGGTGCCAGAAACCAGCCAGGAATGCGTAATCTTCGTTGGCCTGTGACGGTGAAAGCATATGTAACAAACGAGAGTCCCAGCGAGATATTTCGTATTACGCGACGTTAAATTCGTTATTAATTACTTATTCACAGTGTCTATGACTAAAGTCGATAAGAGATGCAAAATATTTTAAAAAATCGCACTCGATACTAAACCGATCACAGAGAAGACAAAAAAACTAATCTATCCAAATTTTAGCTCGGCAGAGACAAAATCGAAATTTTCTCTCTCTCTTCCTCTATTTTACAATAATGTCGCAACTGAAAATATCTCAACATCACGACATATGTGTCGACACGGGAGACGACACTGCGCGACAGACGTAATCTCTTCCGTACCTGCTTCGCGCAGTTTTAATGGCTTCTAAGCCACCAGGATCATTCCCGCCTCGTCTTTACTCACTTAACACAATCGTCCACCTCTTTAAGACTCTTTGTGACTTATAAGGTTGCTCGGGGCGAATCGAGATTTGCCATTTCCCGATAAGACGGGACCAATTCGGCGCGGGCAAGCGAGTCACACCGAGGCGAACGAAGCGCGCTAGTTGTCGTGCCCTACAACCTGCATAATCGCCCACGCGTACAGCGATATATAGCGCGACGATTACATAAACTTTGTCCACGCGACACCGTCAGTCCGCGACAATTAACCAGGTAGACTCCGACGTATTATCCGGTTCACGGTATGAAGAAAGAGAGAAAGGCACAATAGCGGGCTCTGACTGGCTGGTGATTAGCGTCTCTAATGATAACTACCAGGGTCAAATGATGAACGTATAGAAATATAAATACGCCGTTTCGCGGCGAGTCGATAAGGGGACGAGAGGGGCGAGGAGCGCAAGGAAAGGCAGGGGTTCGCAGGTAACCGCAAGGGTAGCTCAGGGTAGGAAGTACGGAGAGCTGCAGTGCCAGCCTGTGTAACCGACACCAGTCATTCGCCTCCCCCATTTCACCACCATGTTGTGCCACTTGTACTCCCTGCCACACTCTGTCCCCCTCGAGCTCCCCCTTTGCTCTGCGTCGTGCCTGTTCCCGTCTCTCTCTTCCTTCCTTCCTTGCCGCCGGCTCTACGGAGGTCGTCGCGAGGACTGAAAACGATATGTTTGCGCGTTTCCTATTCCACGTTTAATTCCGATCGCCGGATACCTAATTGTCCCCCGCTCGTGAGAACCGGCGAGATTATCCCCGCGCGATCGTGCCGCAGGGGGTGCACTAATCCACTCACGTACGATTGGCTGATACCGGGGGGAAGGTGATCGAAGGAAAAAGGAGCGAGGATTGGACTAGGCTACACAGAGTGCCCCGATGACAAAAGGACGATAGCTTTAGAAAGCGTATTCTTCGGTTAATCTTTTTCGTTTGATTTTTTCTTTGCGAAATTAAAGAGACAATAATGACTTTTATATTACAATATATTTATATTTGTATTACAAGGGGCAGGAAAAAGGAAAAAGTCTTTCGCGAACAAATGAACTAGTGAAAAAAATCATCCGTATTATAGAAAATCTACAGAGCAGTTCTGAATGAAAAGAGCTAAATGCAAGCGATTCAATTTTAATGGATATTTTAAATGAAACTCTGTCAAAAGCTAAAGCGGATTAAAACGCTTTTGAAATGTTCGCAAGTACTTCAACAAATAAAAGGATAATTGGCATATTTTATTTCGCAAGATGAATTATTTCAATAAATTATACATTCACGAGTGATATTTTTTAAATCGAATTACAATTTCCCAAGCTCGATTAATTATTTCCATTTAATCGGCAACTCTGAAATCCGATTCCGAGATCCTTGAGAAATTTTACGCGCACTACCGCGATCAGTCGAGCTCGTAAATCCACATTGTTGCTCCGCTAACTCAAAATCCCGCGATCAAGATCCAACGTCGGGAAATAATTTCGTGCGTCCCCGCGCGCCGCTCCCCGCGATATTGTATTCGAGTCCGCGATTCCGGACGGTGTAGGAATAATTGGAACGACGTTCGGCGGTATCGCCCGCTGTGCGACGATATTACAGCGCCGAGATAACGGCAGGGTCGAGATGTAGATAATACGTCTTGCAAGGGTGTCGCGCGTCTAAACATGTGACTACGTGTGACATCTCAGGGAGAGCCGCGTTTCCGCCGGGATACCGAGTATACGAAACTGATGGGAGTAGCGCTGAAAGTGTCTCTGTAGACGAAGGAGTTGAAAAAATCCTCAAAATCCATGGAATGAGAGAAATTCCATGGATTTTTGGAACCTTTCAAAACTGGACTGGTGGACAAAGTTACCTTTAGAGAACGAGCAGAACGTTAGAATTAGTATTTCATCCGTTACAACCGAAGATTAAGAAGATACGCGACGTGTTTCTCTCTTTCTCTCTTCCCCCTCGTCGAAAGCATTACGGTTTCGAAAAGGAAAGACAATATTCTTGATTCTTCGCGCGATGTGCCGACATCAATCTCGCGGCGTCCGGCGAGACGGAACTTTTTAATCGCTCGTCAAGAGCCGTCCGATTATTTAAAGGAAGGGCCCCTTTTGTGACGCCCGACGGTCCCACTGACTAATAACGCCATCGATCAACCGGTGACTTCACACGGCGCATTTAATGCGCCGTGATGCCGTCATGATACGCGTACTTTGAATTAGTTCCACGATCAAAGGTCACGGACGCGCGCGGTTTTGTTCGTTCGCGATCTTTTCGGGATCGTGTCCTCGCGCTCCCTCTCTCTCTCTCTCTTTCTCCCTCTCTTCTTCTCTCCCCGGCGTTCAGCCAGCTGGACGTAATTGGGCCAGCCATCGTGAGCGTCGATAAATGTTTGCGGAATTTTTTCTGATCAGTTCCGCGACGTCGGAGCGAGACGGAGCGAGAAATCAAGTCCTTAAGGTAGTTGGTCCGTCAAACCATTTTCTTAGGGAAATCTTAGAAACTCGTACGCTACGTTGAAACACGAGGTAAAGCTCGCGGTATGCCTCCCGCGATGTACGACGAGCGCGCGCAGTGATTGTTCCTTGTGCATTCGTTCCTTTTAAATTTAAGCTGCATATTGGTGGAAATACACGTTTGCAAAATTAGAAGATTGATCGTTCAGAAACTGAGATATTCGTAATTGAAGATGACACCTTTTATGTACGTTTTCCTCGAGGTCCTATTTTTAATTTCTATTTTGAATTTCTTCAAAATCACATTTAGGATTTTAACGAAAAAATACTAAGATATGAAGAATTAATATAGAGACACTATACAAAAATTTCAGAATTATTGAGCGTTTTACCTTAAAAACATAGCCGTAGGAAATTTACAATTTATAGTAATGCCCGCGATATGTGTACGTATATATCCAGTGTGAGATGCATAAATTACAATTGTCAAAATGCAATTAGAAGATCACACGAAAAAATACGAGATATCGTGGGTGTTACGTAATGATAATAATAACAGTGAGTTCGTCGTTTCCTGCGTGTAATAACGACGAAAGGAAAATCGGCCGTCAGCGCGCGGTGACAATTTTGCACACATCGCCGTGAATTGCCATTTTCCTTTTCTCACACGCACACCACCGTACCGGCCGCACGCCGTGCGTACATCTACTACGCACTTTTCTGGGCGTTTCAAACGGTGTCTCGGATATTGCGCACAATACAATGCGCTTTCACTAGTCATTACTATTACGAAATGCGGTGCCATGGTCCGTTCCTAGTTATTAAAAAGTTCGGTTACATCAACCGGTAATTAGCCGAACCATTGTAGGCGGCAAGACCCGTAAGTTATGAATGTAGATACGTTCGCCTCTATCCAGGTACACGGATACCCATTGAAACCTCACTTTACGATCAGTCGTTAATCGCGGGCCGGGATACCGGCTATTTTCACCGGCGAGGGCAACGCGTAACTTTTGCGCTCCGCGCAGATAGAAAAGTTGACCGGCGAGATGTTGAACAATATACATTTCCGCGTTCCTCTTGCTTTTAATTATAGAAATAAAAGTGCACGAATACCTTCACGTCGTTCCGTATCTCGCGGAATTATTAAATCAAACTAACACGTGTGTTTCGCGTCCGTATTTCACGCTTCACGTTCCTATAGATGTTAACCCGGAAAAAAATTTCCTGTGTATAATTACATATTTATATATAATTATATACATTATGTATGTGGCTGTATATATGATATATATGATCTGTCATGCATAATTATATATAATTATATCGGGTGATATATCGGGGAAAATTTTTCCCGGGAGTCTCCGATTTGTTAGTAGCGCGAGGAAGAAGCCGAATATTGGATCGGAACAATATGCGACACGGCATTGAGAGAGTAACGATTGTCGGGGAGAGACGCGGCTGGCACATTGTTATGAATTAACGTGGAAAAAGGACTGCCGTACGCTATCTCTCACGATCGCGCCACGGGCTCATGAATCAGACACGGTTTCCAGCGCGTGTCTCGGTAATCTTCGAATCGGCGATCAACCAACTTGGGTATTGCGACGATCGCGACGATGCGGCATTCCTCCGGGCCTAAGACCGGCGCGCGGAGGATACGAGAAGTGAATGTAAACGTACGCGAGCGTGCGGACGGGACACGCGAAGGTATCCCGTTCAGTCGGTCAGGTCCGCGCAAAGAAACGAGCTGTGGTGCCGCCGTTATCGAAAGGTATCACGCGTCCGCCGGGGACCATTACGTCCGGCGCGATAAATCGTTAGAATAACGCGAGAAACGATGGCGGCTAATGGACAAATCGATAAGCTCTTATCGGACCGACGGATCTTGAGATCCGCGTCGAGGAACAATCACTGCGCGCGCTTGTCGTACATCGCGGGAGGCATACCGCGGGCTTTATTTCGCGTTTCAACGTAGTGTACGAGTTTCTAAGACGAGAAACGGAGGACAACGACGGGAGTAGCAGGCGCTTCTCTCTTCGGTCTCGAATTAGCCGTATCTTCCACGAGGAAGCTACACGCACACATAGTGAAAGATTTTCTGTTAAATTCAACACGTTTCATATGTCCCAAACGGCCCACACAAATTTTGGTGTTAAATCAATCACGAAGTGCATATGTTGAGACGCAACTTAAATATTATGTCAAAAATTAACACAAAATTATTGTCCATAATATTAATCGATACTGAAATATAAAATGTGTATTTTTAACACTTACAAGTGTTATTTTGGCACTTACATAACTTTAAATACAGACTCAACACAAAATATATAAACATAAACAGAAAATGTGAAATTAACAGATTTAACACAAAAATTTTAACAAGGGCCGACTTTAACGCAAGTACAAAATGTCTTTTTACTATGCGGAAAACTTGGTTTGTTGAGTCAAGAAACAGTTTTTATTTTCTATTAGTTGCGCCATTTTTCAACAGTTACATGATTTTTACCTATCACTTAAGGGTTAAATTTGTCGAGGGAAATTAACAAGAAGAAAACAGGCCATGCCTGACTTCTTAAACAATTGTGAAAATCTCAGCGCTATTTATACTTTTTAAATCATGCATCAAAACTTTTATCTCCATTTGTGGGTCGGACCTCTCTCGCATAACTATAGCCAATTAATGAGATATTATAGTACCGATGACAATCGCCGTACCAACCCTGAAATGAGACCTTCGTACGTATCGCATCGCTTCGTATAGTTCGCGAACCTCGTAGTTACGCCCGCGACACTTTCGAGCCGAAACTATGACCCGCCATCGGTCAGCTCTCTCCTCGACATGGACAGAGTGTTCACGTCGGCGCCCGCAATCACCAAAGTTTCAGATACCATCGCGAGAGGGGGTGAAGCTAAACGAGCGGGCACATGCAAAGGTGTCTTGTTCACTGGGTCAGGAGTGCCAAGAAACCTTCCGGGTTTCCAGCTGATCGCGGACACCGGCATAGCGTGGCGTGGCATAGCGTGGCGTGTTGCTCGTTGGCGTGATGCGTGTGCGGTACTCGCACACGCGGAGAGCAGACGGGAGAGGGGGAGAGAGCGGAGGAGGTTGCCCCGGCCCGGGCGAGGTAAGTTCAGCGGGGTCTGCGAACAGGCCGCTCGGATATCGCGGATCCACCAGCTCGTCTGTCCGTGTGCGTCCCTCGCGACGACGTCCGTGTGGCTTCGGCCGCGCCACCGTGGCTCGCGATGCCGTGCGTGCAGCTACGCGAGCTCCTTTTCTCCCTGTTCCTTCTCCCTTTAGTTACATCCTCGCACGCACCGTATGCATTACAATGGGCCCGCCGCGAGTTGCGCGCGATCGCCTCGCGTGCTCAACTTCGGGGTATGAACGTTACATCCGGCGCGGAGGGATCACGAATCGTCGAACCCGGACGACAAGCGGAGTCGGCCGGTGGTAGCTCGGCGCGAGCTCGGTACGGTGGTGTGACGTGACACGCGCCTTGGAACTACCAGCGGCTGACTCGCCCAACGATGACGAACATGTGCGATCTTCTCCCTCGCTCGCCTCGACTCCACTCCAACTTGAAATCTATGCTGGACTTCTTATTTCGCAACAGGATCGGCTACAGATAGAATTGTGAATCAGTTGCGATTCCGTTGCTGATCAAATCGCAATCGATAACTCGTTACAATTCATTCGATAAACTAAAGCATTGCGCTCGAAAGAATGTTCGTTTAAGCAAAACTTGAATGATTCTGCCGCATTCTTTCTCAATATATCGCGTTTTGACATCGAGATATCCCAGACCGACAAGATCCTTCCGTTATTGGACATCTTATCTGAAATCTTCGATTACCGCTCAGTTACTAATTACCTCGGAGCAACTATTTCCCTTGGGATAACTATTTGCCAGATAAGAGCGACGGGATAGCCGCAATCTGCTACTCGTCTAGATAGGTAAGAGTCCATCCAGCGTGAATGAAAATGCTAAAGCCGGCGGGGAAATATCAGAGGTTCCTCTTCAGCGAGTTTAAGTAAAATTTCTCATTGATCTGCCGCAATTTCTTCCCGCTTATCTGTATCTCGGCGCGATTATAAGCTCCGATTTCACGAGTTCCTCCGTCGCGATCCTGATTGCGCGAACACCACCGCGGATCGGACGCGATTAATGTGCGCGCAATTCGAATTATAAATCGCGATGAAATTAAGACGAGGTCTTATTTCGCGATGCATAAAGCATCGTAATTGCCGCAGTAAGACGGAAGTCTCTCCCCTTCTAGAGCCCGCCGATCCATTCGGGTCGATGGATGTGTGCGCGCCGCTAGGAAAAACGTAAATCCTGATTTCGACCGAGACGTACGACGGCGGCGAAGCTTTCCTCGCTTCTTTCGGCCCCGCGTAAGACGCTTAAGTTATTTACTATCGCGCGGGCTCGCCGCCAAATTGCACGTTATTGCATCGCGCGGCGTCTAGACTTCTGCCTCCGAGCAATTAAGTCGGCGGAATTCGAGAATTAGCGAGATAAGCCTTGCGCGAAGTGGACGGAAATCCAAAGGAGAAGTGAACGTGCGAGAGGCAAAACGAGATCACTCCGATACGTTCCTTCTTCGAATTTACATAATACGTTGAAAACGCATTGAAACAATCTCTATTCTTAAGATCAATAAAGCGTGTGCGTGCTATTCTCTAGGCATAAATCAGATTGAAGAGAATTCATCCGTCGGGCTAAGCTACAGTTACCGGGCATTGGTCGTTTAAGATCTATCCTAATCTGTCCTTGTGAGTAAAGAGTGCGAAGGAAAGCCGGTGGGGTACCCCAAGCGATTTGTGTATCGCGGAGGATATCAATAACGCGTTCTGATAGGCGGGTGTTAATAACCTTGGCCGTGTAACACGGCGAACGCTATGAAGCGAGCGCTGATTACCACGGTCGTTAATTCCTGGCTAATATACCACGGTAACACACTCGTACACGTACGAGAGTACAGGTACGTACGCGTATCATATATATGCGTATAAATACACGCTGAAGAATTAGAAGGTCGTCCGTAAAGTATGTTACGATAGCATCGCGGGCGTATTTATATCAGGATGACACTGTCTCGGGTTACAGCGGGAATTACAGCTGCCGTCGCGTGGCATCGTCCACCACGTGCGATTTCGTTTTCGCGAGCGCCTGGCGGACATAATATTCCCGTCGCGTGATCAGAAAACGGGTTTCAAATCAAAATTAAACGAATCTCGGATGAAAAACGAGAAATTTACGATTTTTCATCTTCATTTCCCGAGATCCCTTCAACTGTGTTTCCTAAAAAAATGTGCTCTATGTCGGTATGTAAGATTTAGTCGAAGTTGCAAGAAAGTCTCGATATCGAGACGTGGAAGCTGGAGCGCTTTTCGTCGCGCCGGCTGATTCAGCCATTCTAAATCTAAACACACCGGGACTTATCACATCTACGATCTTACGTGCATACATTAATTCTTTCACGTTTCTGCGTATTCTACGCTGTTCTACGCAATTAAGATTAATGATCGCGGCAGCTTTTCTTAGCCAGAACAATTAGCCGTCGCGCTGCGCGTTACCTCTGCGGCGAATACCTGTGTAACGAGACACTTACGTGTTACAAAAGTGCAGAAGTGCGGACACGAGCCGCGCCTACCCAGCCACCCACCCTCCGCCCACCTGCTGCTGCGCTAATGAAGAAGAAGTCGAAGAAGAAGAAATCTCTCTCTCTCTCTCGGGTGGGAACTACGGGCTCGCGCGCGCGCATCGCGACTCTTCTTCGCCGGCTCTCGTTAAGAGACGAAGCAAGGCTCGAGCGATGAAAAGTGCGGGAGAGGAGATCGTTACAATCGAGGCGCCACGATCGCGCTGCCGATAATAATTACTAGTTGTTATTACACTCCAATTCGCCCATCGGTTACGGATACGCCTCGACTGTAATCACCGGGATTACGTCCAATTCATATTCATGCACGTGGAATTTTTTATGCGCGCCGCGCCGCTGATGTCGGTGCTAATACTTTATTAGCGGCGCTAGTATGGATACCAGACTTCCCGTCGGGAATTATGCATTTCGCGCGATATACTTAGGCGCCGGGAGGATCGTTTGCGCCGAGACTTTTCCGAGGTTTCCCGACGCCGGTTTACGCCACAATGCAAATTCATCTCTCCTCGCGAGGTAGAACCTCGCGCGAAAGAAAGGTTTGCAAATCCGAAGAGCCGAACAGCACACGCTGCCGCGTATTCGAGCTCCGTGAACTTAGTCCCAGGATTTCTTAATATCCTCGAATATTTTGCAGGCATAGAAAATCTGCCAGTTGTCATGATGGCGGTAAAAAGATTTGTTACAGAAAGAAATAATTTTGCTATTGTAACAAAACGTTGTTGCGACAGCGATTTCACTAGCATAACCGAATTATTCTGCTATCCATGTGTATCTTTTTGCTGGCCAAACAAAACCTTTCTGCTGTCGTCTTGCTAACCGACAAATTTGCTATGCCAGCAAAATTTTCCTCCGTGTGGTACGCTCTTTGCGGTAACGTTCGAGCATTTCGCAAGCGAGCTCGACGCGTAAGAAATTTTGCACGCATTTTCATGAATTTGCACGGCGAAAGAAAGTTGTCCAAGCTCAATTATACGGAGCGATAGATGAAAAACAAGTAGATTTGCCTGGAGAAACAGGAGAAACCTCTTAACAAGAAGAGACCCTGCGATCCGTGGCACTACGTTTGTGCCCCCACGCGCGAGTATCCCGCCAGAAACGCGAACGCGCGCAAACCGGATGGTTGCGCTTCTAATTGCAGAAACGTTATTTGCGGAAAAAAGTACGAATCCCTTCATTCCATCTCGATGCGCTTGCAAATGTCTCGATGGAAACTGAAAACTCCGCGCTAAGAACGTTACAAGCGTCGAAAGTAAAAATTTCAGAGAAACTTACTTTTTTTTCTAATTAATATAATTTCTTAAATTTTTCCTACTAACAGAGAAATATATGTGACTCGTGTAGTATTTTTTAGTTTATTGCTCATTGTTAGATAAATCCGATTACGTTCTCTATCCGTTGCTTCGATATTCCGGCCGGTTACTCTCCGTATGAAATGCGCTTCACACGAGGAAGCGAGGGAGAAATTAGCGATTTCCTAAGAAAGATATCCCCGTTAGTCGTTAGCATGAGCCGCGAACCAGTAGTAGGCCCGGATAGCGATCTTCTCGGCCGCGAGCTCAGTGACCATGAGTAGACTGAATATTTTCATATGAAAATCCAGGTGGAACCCACTTATATATAGAGAACCAGCAAAGGCGAAATTTTTTCTTCTCACGCACATCGCGTACGCATCTGCGAGCAGGCATAGCGCCGGATGCAAGCGATGAGATGCAATCCTCCTAAGTTATGAGGCATAACGTGCCTCCTTTTTTCCAATTTACTCGATTTATAGTGTCTCAATGAAGAACTTAAGACGAGATTTCATTATAAGCGTTGTATTTTCGAAAATTCGTCTAGCCGAGAAAGAACAATGTACAGAACGCATCTGAATTCTACTGATAAATTCACAAGACAGATTTTACATAAAAAAAAACAAATATAGAAATTTTAATAAATATATATCCTCAAACGCCTAGTTTTTATTTGGAGATATAGCTATCGCAATCTCAGTTAAAAAATATATATTTTACTCATTAAATCGTATTTTACACATAAATATCTGGATACATATCGTTATAAAAATTGTTCCAAATGTCTGTCTTCCTTATCATGATAATACATTTTTTTTATTTTACTTACAATTTATTTACAATTAACAGTAATAATAATACGATATAACCAACGTCACAATGAATGATTCCAAATATTTAGAAATATCAAAATTGATAGGCATTATCTTCAAAAACAAATAAAAAAAGTATTAACATTCTTGTATTGACATTATTCCCTCTTGTTGTTACACATTTTTTTCATCGTTATCATCTTTTCAAGATTACATCTCAGAAACCAAGCATTTGCGGACATACGTTTGCCAAGACTTTTTTACTTATTTTCCAACGTAGAATCTGTCCTGTAAATTTGTCAGTAGAATTCAGATATACACTCTGTATATTCTTACGTAAAATATTATATGATATTACAACAATAGAGATATTGCACTCGTTTTCGAGTTAATCAAATAATAATGCTCGAGCGAGCTCTTCCGCTTCCTGCTTGCGTTATAACCAATACACGCGGTATTGTGACTCACGCATTTCGCCGACGCGAGAAACTACCGTTCCTCCGTACAGGGCGCCGCGTATCAAAGCGCCGATCTGGTGGCCATTGCGTCACGTGAAGGCTCGCGGCAAACATGATATCGCGGCGAAGAAAAAAATCGGAAAAGCTTGCCACCGAACGTGGCATGACGCGCGTAAATGGACGCGTTGTGATTCCGCGATCGTTGGAAAAGCCAGGTGGTGGTGCACTAGTACGAGCAGCTACCTCGGGTCTCCGCGACACACGCGAGCACCGCGCGCGCTTCGTCGATGCGAGTAGATCCAGCCGGGATAAGTCGGACACGACGTAATTTACTTCTGATGGCTCGGCGTATCGAGACTTACGATAACTCGATCGCCCGTTCGCGTTACGTTGTGATTACGCTCCTGCCAACGTGACTGCGCCGATATGAAACGAGTACGCGCGGCGTTGAATAACTCGTCATTAAAAAGTCAGCGAGATAATTCCTCGATCGGCCGTCAAGCCGGCGCGCCTGGAAAAAAATTCGAAAAACGGTATTGACTGACGGAGAGAGAGAGAGAGAGAAAGGGAGAGTGTCGGTATAATCAAGATGCTTCTATGTGTGAGCAGCGTGTATGTTTAATAAGTACCTGAAAAATGTATCGCTTGTGACAACCGTTGTAAAGTTTGAGTGAAAATAGAAAGGAAATCTTTTACTTGACGTAAAGATATTTATTGTTTGAGAAACCAGTCGATCTTGTTTGCTCGCTCCATTCCAGAGGATAAGTTTGTTTCGATCAAAGAAATTTGATTAAATCCAACGAAATTTTTTTCCCCCGTGCCGTACACCAAATACAAAATTTTGATTTCTGACTTACCGCCCTTTTTCTAAAAGTTCAATCACGATTAAGATCGCGGATACTTCATACCGTGCATTCCCACCATTTCAATATTCCTAATTAACGGTTAACAATCGAAGGCGACGAATTGATCTTCGCCGTGATTACCGTCGAGATTCCCGCGAATGTTTCAGGACGATTGCCTTTCACGTATTCACGCGGTCTCTTCGTCGATGTAAATTTCTCGCGGAACCGTGCGCGGCCGGCTGAATTGCCGGTCGTTATCTCCGATTTAAGAACTAAATCTCGGTGCCTTCCGGGACGACGTGGCGGACGATGCGCGGACAATAAAAGCGTATAATCCGTTCGAGCATGCGCATAGACGGCGCCGCGCACGATTCGACGCGACCGACTGACAGATGCGAGTACAACGAATTCCGCACTCACCTGTCGGGGAGAAAAGCATGCATGCTCGCGTGGAATTGCGAGCGAGAGGCGCGCTCCTCCGAGGCCTCGCCGGCGGCGAGGCAAAGCCGATGAAGAAAAAGAATTCACGGGGAAATATGCGGGGTGCGTCGAAAAGCGGAATATACGTCTTAATTAACGTTAAGACGATTGCGATCGCTTTCATGCAACTTAAACAACCGCGACGCATAAGTTTCCTCTCGGTTCCGCGGACGCGACAGGAATGCGTTCGGCGAGGGATACACCGAGTCTGATACTCGAGACGTACTGCCGATGTCTACGCGAAAACACTCGCTCCAATTATGCGAGATGAATGTAACGATTGTTGAATTTGTAGCGACAATTTCGCACGCGGGAATATTTTTCTCTTGAGCG
The DNA here is from genome assembly GCF_001313825.1 of Dinoponera quadriceps. Taxonomy (NCBI): domain Eukaryota; kingdom Metazoa; phylum Arthropoda; class Insecta; order Hymenoptera; family Formicidae; genus Dinoponera; species Dinoponera quadriceps. Next base: position 479,109 of record NW_014555920.1, read on the forward strand.
GGGAGGGGGGGGGGGTACTTCGTTAGGCNGGGGGGGTACTTCGTTAGGCTGAGACTCGAGGATCTCGGGAGGAGACTGTAAGTATCGAGTGTAAAGGAAGGTTTCGCCGTTTTCTCAAGCACGTTTTCCTCTTCAGTGTTTGTTCCTTTTTTTTTTCGTTTTTATTTAACAACACGCTCCTCGATCGATACTCCGAATGAAACACAATAGATTGGCCGGATGATTGCATAAGAGTCCGCGATAAAATACAAAATGCACCAGTTAAGTGGAAGCGTGTGTGCGGGCGCGTTTAACCGCGAGAGAAGTGGATACGGGCGGAAAAGCAAAGAGGAGGAAGAGAAGAAGGAAGAGGTTGAGGAGAAACAGAGAGGGGGGGGGGAGAGAGAGAGAGAGAGAGAGCGAGAGGGGGGAAGGAGATTATTCTTAATTAAAATGATTGCCGACATTACAGCTAAACTCTCGCAATTATGATTCCCTCTCTCCCATAAAAGTGCTGCTTGATGTCCGCTGGTGTTCGTCGTATTTTCAGCTAATAATAGTCTTACGCCCCGCGCCATTCTTATCGGAGTTCATCATGCCGCAACGGCAAGACGAGTGCACCAGTGTAACGAGTATCGACGGCTAATTCCGAATGAACTTCTTAGTCCCGGCAGCGCGACGCAAGACCTAACGTCAAAAATCCGTGGGGCTTCCTGCACTCTCCCGCCCGCCTCTTCGCGGTTACGTCTCGAGTCATTAGAGAATATCCATATTCCACGGTCTATATTGCGAGATGTATCCTGGAATGATGGAACGCAAGTACTCGACAAGTAGCCGGTACTTAATCACCGATGTTGCAGACGTAGCTGCGCGATTTAGCTACGCGTCTCGAAATTAGTAGGCACCGACAGATTCGGAGCGACGAACGTCGTCGTAAATGCCGGTGGGGATGAACGCGTAAAGTCTAGAAGGCGCAGGACGACGTATCCGGCGGATAACCCGTTACTAAGCTGAGGATTAACGGGTGCCCGCGACAGGCGTGCGTCATCATCGACGGGAGCACTTTTATTATCGACTGTAATCGACAACCGTCTCGAATTTCGCGGTGTCACGGCGCGTAACCCCGCGCTTCCATCATCGCGCACTCGAGACGGGGCACGCGAGGTGTCCCATAAATACCGCGGCGACGACGACACCGTGGCCGTGGCGGGGAGAGGGCGACGCGCCGGTTAACTCACTCGACGAGGCTCGTTCGACTCGTGACTCCACTTGACCGGACGAGCGCGCAGATCCGGAGGACAGGTGCGCTCTCTCTCTCTGTCCCGTCGCCGCGAAAAGTTGCCATGCCGGTTTACACGGCAATCGATTTTCCTATCACCTTTGATGATTCCGTTCGATTGCGGCTGACATCCAGCCGCCGATGCATACGGGCTTAAGCCCATAACCTGTCCGCGGGCCGTCTCGCGCGTATGTTCGCGCGCGAACGGGCCCCCGATCCGGTCCTCGCACCATCTGCGGCAGCTTTATAAAACGCGTGTGTGTGTGTGTGTGTATAAAAGGGGGCGAGCGATCGATCGGCGGTGTCCCTCGCCGCCAGGACAGGGCAGGTGGAGCGAACCTCGCCTGGAATCCTTTTTCATCCCGCGTGAATGTCCCCCGCGTCGCGCCGGTAAAAGTGTAGCTGCAGGTAGTACCCCGCGGTAGTAATCTAAGCCGCGGTGTGTAACAATCATTTCGCGGTATACTTGATAGCGCAACAAGGTAAGTCGGCTTAAAAACAGAAACTCGCTGTAAATCTGATGAGAGCGAGAGTCTGCGAATAACTAATTATCACCCCGGCGGGACAGGCCGATTATTACGGAGGAGCGAGTCGACGGAACCGAATGAGCCGTCGTTGGCACATTACGCGTTCGTTCGATTTCGTCTTTCTTCAATGAGGGTTGCCACCCGGGAAAATGAAACAATGACTGTTTCTTCGCGGAAAAGATGACGAAGAGCTCAGGAAAAGACGATCACAGTGACCCCATTTTGGGCGATAATGAATTTTTCAAACTTATCAAGAAAAAGTAGCAAAAGGTGACTGAAAAGCAGCGCTGAAATCTTCAACGATGGCGGCGGGACAAGTCGCTTCTTCTGCGAGAGACTTTCAGCATGCGGGCTGAGCCCGATGCGACAGAAACGAAAGATAATAACGTAATTAACGCAACTCGCTCTCTCTCTCTCGATTCGTGTCCCTCGTTCTCTCAAGCATCTGCACATCGCTGAACATTAGCATCACAACGATTACCGAGCGACAAATATGTACCGCGTTCGCAAGAGCGTTCTCGTCGTTCCTTTGACAGCGACGCTGTAGTTTAACACGCGTGCCATCGGCCGGGGTTTGGCGAGAGAAGTAGGGGTTAATAATATAATTAGCACAGCTCGTCCTCTCCTCCTCCTTCTTCCCCGTCTGCATCTGCATATCGAGGACAATCGGGGAACGTTATTATCGCGACGATTACCGGCTGACAAATGCGTTCCCGCACCATCGTTCGCAACGTCGTTCTCTCGTCACGCAGCCGCGAGGAAAGGTGTCGAGCGTCAAAAAGCGACCGGTTCTCGGCCGGCCGGCAGTTCCTTCCTTCGCTCGCTCGTTCGCTTGTACGTACGTCCATTCGTCCGAATCGCCGCCGATCTCCGTCCTGCATCGGCCGCTCGCTCGCGCGTTTGCCGTACAAGTCGATATTCGGCGCGGTCTAATTGCCACGTTTTTAATAATGACGTTAATGAGCGATGCGTATCGCGTGTCCGGTGGGCCTGACCGACCGATGGCGAGGCCTCGACTCGACCGGCTTGGCGCGTTGCCGATTCGATTAAAGGCAAATCGGATCTCTTTCTGCCGGGAACTCTCTCGCTTGCTCGCTCGCTCACCCCGTCAGCCTCTGCTGACTAAAACGGACCTGTCGCCGGTACCGATGCCCGATACCGATCGTCCCGCACGCGTACCGTGTTCTCGTTCCACGGGCGGAGGGGAGCGAAAAAAGTGCAACGGCGAGGCGACCCCTTGCTCCATCGCGTGTTCCGTCATTTTATCGGAAGGGCGTGATGCCTCTCCGCGACGTTCCTCGCCGGCTACCGAACCCGGCAGATGGTTCCAACGTACTTTTTCAGCGTCTCTCGCCGTGCCGGACGATAAGGGAATCGGCAACGACGAGGAAGACGACGACGTAGCGCGATCGTTAACAAGAGAGATCTCCGCAGAATGACACGGACGCCGATTCGTAACCCGTCCCGACCTTATCTACCTGTGACGTCGGTATATCGATGAATGATAGGGAAAGAGGTTGATTGGCAGTTTGAGGATACATTTCTGTTTTAAGCTGTCTCTTGACGATACGATACGATACAAATCTGACATCTTGTACGTGTTTGTTTTTTGTGAAAATTAGTCAAGATTCTGCGCTCGACATGAAGCAAATTCTGAGAATCCGCGGATCTAAATCGCAACAACGTTGCGAATTTGTAGAAACCGTTGATGCGGCATTAAGGTTACAGCCAGCATTTTCTTAATGCCCGATGTAAACAGCGGGAACGACTTCTCTCGAGTTCGGAACAAGCACGTTTTTCATACACGCCACGTTGCACGCCGAGATAACAAACTTAATTATTAACTTCGAGTCTTAACACGACGCGCGCTTGCAAAGCTAATGAGTCGTAGGATAAATGCGGCACTTAATTCTCCTCCGATCGATGCGATACGGACGTGGAGAATTTATATCGGAGCATCGCGCAGCTCCTCGATCGCGATATCCACCGGCTAAGCAGCTCGACTCTCGAATCCGAGGTAGAGTCATTTTTGAGATCTCACAGATGCGCCGAAATGAAGGTAGTAAAATTAATTGACCACTCCGGCGCAGTCCTCGCTAACAAGGTAGCTCGCGAATGCTAATCAGTCCTCGAATTGATTTCGACGTTTCATTCTTTCGCTGCCGATACGATATCGACGACGATAAATTCGTTTCGGACGTCAACGTTCGCTTTTACGATTGACCCGCCCTTTAAACGCGCAATTTCGCGTTGTCAGTGCCAGATAATTTGTGTATAATGGGAGATATATACGGGAGAAAAAATCATTTCTTCGCGGTCAACAAGACGGACTTATTAATCGCGAATAATTAATATCACTCGTCAGATTACCGACGGCTTATTATCGTAATTCTCTTTCTCTCTCTCTCTCTCTCTGCACGAAAACGAGGATGTGACAGAAGAGAAAGAAAATCAACACGTACGCGACACGTAAATCCTCCCGAGGGAAGAGAAATTGGGCCGGATCGGCACGTAACTGGCGCCATTACTCGCCGAGTTAACAGACTCGCGCTGAAGGATACGCGAAGAGGATACGCGGATTCGCGTCCGCGATTGCCGATGGCTATCGATGCAAACGAGAGGCGCGACTCCGATCTAGAATGGAATCATTTTTCAAGCAGCCGACGGCCACGACGAGCTGCGAAGAAGAGGAAGAAAGAGAAGCGGGACGTGAGAGGGAGAGAGAGGTGGAAGAGCCGCTGACGACTCTATAAACGACGCGGTGCGTCGCTCGCAGCATTGTCCGCGGCGAAATCATGAAGGCGCGCCGTATCGCGATAATGACATGAAAAATGAGTCCCGCCGGAGATAATCGACGAAATTAAACAATCGCGTTGGGCGGTGGTGATCGAATCGCTTTGATTCGATTGACGGGTCTCCCGTAGCTCCCCTTCTCCGAGCTGCCATCGTTATCGCGGAGTTTTAATTTTTTTTTTTTTTATTAAAAGGACGCATTCCTTCGGTTTATATACTTAAAATCTCGCTAAATGCGATTCTGGTCAATTTTGCACGAGAGATATTTCCATTTCTGATAATGTTCTGATGATTTCATAATCACGTGGGAATAATTCGTATACGAAAAAAAATTCTGGCTGTATTAACCAGAAAAGTAACAACCAGATGCATTTTGGTTGAAGGAAACGGAATGTTTGGTTATAAGAACCACATTTGAGTCATAAGAACTAGAAATTTGGTTTCCTTCGACCAGAATGCTGGTTGCTCCCTTTCTGGTTAGTGCAACCAGATTTTTTCCCGTGTATGAAAAATTCAAATGTTTATAACGTAAATAACGTAAATAAAAACCCAGCACTGTAGAGATTAACGGATATTCTTGTTTTTGAACTGGATTATTTTTGGTACACGGTATTTTCATTAGGAAGCAGAATAATTAATCTTCGATGCGTCGATTTTATTTTGTGATTATTTTCTCATTATACGCAGTCATATTCATATATTTATGTAGAAAAACACCGTGTATTGAAAAAATATTAAAATAATAATAAGGAATGGTAGCGTAGTCAATACTGCAGTCGCGAATAAAGATGGAAACGTTAGTCCGGAGCATTAATAACGTCGTAAGACTAATTACTTACCGGGTGAGGGCATCAAATACTCATTACACAATTCGTTACCCTCACACGCCTTAATCAAAACCTACCATACACGAACACGGCGTGGTGGCCACATGCGCGCGATATTTCAGCCTGTGACACCGTGTAGAAACGTCGACAAGTAAAGTCGTCCGAACTTCAAGCGAACGTGTCATCCAAATCACTTGCTAACCTTGGATAATTAATCATCGAGATTACACAAGAACTTAATTACCGGCAACAACTCCGGACAATTATTAATTCACGAATACGCGTCTGACGCGAAATTTTTATTATTAAATATTTAATGGGTAATTGGTTAGTTTTTCGAGAGAGAATAAGTCGTTGGGATTATTGTGATTAATTACCGCACAGGCTAATATAAATCGATTATGCTGATTTATTGCGGAAAAGGGCTTCTTTATTAGGAAAGCTGACTTACGTCAATAATTATTAATTATAGGTGTATTAATTTATTGATACGCCGTCCGAGACGTTGGGTAAGGTTTATTACCCCCATACACTTTGACGCGCGTCAGGTTGTAATTATGGAAAGTATATTGCGGTAATAGCTGTCTATTATTTATTACATCTCCGCTGGTAACGGACGCAGGAGGCGAACAGACCACGATTATTTCCATTCTTCTAATCAATTTAACGCACATTTACATCGGGATTCGAGTTCTTTGATTTTTTCCCGATTCACGCTACTTTCACGCGAAACATTCGATGCGTCTGTCATTAATGACTTTTGCGAAATTATTCTGACAACGTGCCGCAATATCTCCGCGCATAAAGTCCAATGTGCTTCCATACCGAGAGCGTTAATTAACCGCGACGCTCCTGTCACCGTACAGCATACATGCACCCAGTAATTAAATTGAACAGCGGACCGCCTTTTTTGTTATTAACTGACGCACAAGCAGCGCACAGTGTCATATCGAAACTGACTCAAAAACGATTAATACGAATATCGCCGTTTTTATCTTACGAATAGATTTTTAAGGTAAAAGTATTAATGCATACCCGAACATGCACCTAAACCTGGGCATTCTCACTGTTTTGATTTCCAACTACGAATATCTAAACTTCCGATCATTAATATATACATACATTTAATGTATGCTTATATTCTATGTTGAAAGTTTAAATACTCATATTTAAAGACCAAAATCATGGAAATGTTCAGATTTAGATACATGTCCGGTTATTGGTGCTTTTACTTTATATTTGTTCTTTTTTTGCGAAAAAAAAGAGGTCTCGCAGATTTAACTTTTATTTTCATTTTTCTTATCTTTCGCATGGAAAAAAGAAGTAGCTAAAAACTAGCTCCTACAACTAAAAGCTAGCTCCTACAGCTAAAAATCAGCTTTCCATATGATATGATACAACTGAAATTTAATTAATTCAGCTCACTCCTTTTGTCCCTGTACCTAATTTTTAGAGCTCCCATTGGTAACTAAATTTCGGTTATATTATACGGATAGCTAATTCCTTTTTTCCGTGCTATTTTCGTTCGCTTCTAACGAATGAGCATTGACAAATTTTCCCGAGGCGATTGCTTCGGCGCGAGTTTCGGCTACTATTTTTTCGTCCAAGAGAGAGAGAAAGGATTTAATCGCGCAAGCGTACCATCGAGAATCATCGATTTAGCAACCGCCGTTGGCGTGTACAAGACGCGAACATCGCTGCTGCTACCGCCGAAAAGGAGGCACGCGCGTCTCGGTCCTAAACGATCCGATCGCCTCGGCCGATCGATGTTCGCGCGCGAGCGCGTTCGTAAGTAGGCGCGCCTATGCTAATATATCATACACACGCGTAAATGTATATCATAAACGTCCGGGAGATGCGTAAGTCCGCGATGGAGAGATACAGCCGGACGATACAGTTACCATCTCGTTATTACGCCTTATTTGCATTTTCCATTTCGTCCTCGCACCTGGCAAAGCGAGAGGGAAAAACGACAACAAGAGAGAACGAGAGAGAGAGAGAGAGAGAGAGAAGAAGGAACAGGAAAGAAAAAAAGAGGGGGAAAAAGAGAGAGCTCGATGGCGATAAAGAAAGAGAAAGATAAGAGGGAAGCAAAAAGGAAGAGAAATCAGCGGGACGGATCAGCCGATCGAAAACCGAAAGAACGCGATGGAATTAACCCTTTCGATACTCAGCTTGAAGTTGGTTATTTGTCAAGTCGTAACTGATACGATGGGATCTGCGAAATATAAGTGAATTACCTTTTCGCACGAGGTGCGAGGACAAATTACTTGCCAAATTATGGGCTGTAAAATTTAGCAGCCGAGTGTTACAATTTAGTCGGTTCTCACGATTGGTTATTTCCGAGTTACGAATTGAACAGAAAACTAACCTAACTCCTCGAGAGACCTCCTACCTTTTACTTAAAATTCCTGAAGGTTCCCCAAGGGATCCAGTCAGAAACAAATATCGCACGAGTTATGAGTTTGAAAAGAGCCGAATAATTCGCCAATCATTTCTATGCGAATACTGACACGTACGTACGTCGCAGCAGTTTTCGTTCCTTTTTGCCGCTTTGTTCGTAGCAGACGAGACGGTGACGAGCGTCACAGCGCCGCGTCAGCGACCGACTAAACACGACACATACCTTAATTAATCCGAAGATCACCTCGACATTCCCGATGCTCGATTATACGCTCGATGCACTCGTGATGGGGAGATGGGACGGGTCGGGTATCTCTCAATGAGCGAATCATTCCAAAGGCGGCCATGTTGGTTGACGCGATCGAGGCAACACATCATTCGCGAATATCGAAGGGCCTATTGATCACGTAGACGTGCGCGGTAATTAACACTCCACAGTGATCGCCCGTATTCAAGTCGGTACTCCCGACACTCTAGTTCGCAGAGTGTGACTCGAGTCGGAGAAAACAGCACGCGGCGAGATCGCACGAAGACTCCGAATCGGCGTGAAGCACGTCGCCGAATAACGCCGAACTAGCGCGCGCTGGTCAAAACATAAACAAGACCGCGCTTCGCTCGGCGCCCGCAAGGTGACCGTTGTCGCGACTTTGAGCGCGCTTGGAATTACGAAGCTGATGAGTTTCAAATCCGCTACAGCTATACGCGAGAAAGAATTCCCGATAAATTTATATAATTATATTTTTATACATCAATTATGTGAGTTATAAAATTTGCTATTGATACTATATATTCTATGCTATATATACTATATACTATATATTCATACTATATATACTATGCTATATATACAGGGTGTCTCATAACACGTGGGTATAATCTCAGAAATGAATTTACGACGTAAAAATAACACAAAAAGTTCATGTAAATATTTTTGTATTATTTTTGGATCCTGAATTTATTTCTGAAATAATGACCTACATATTAATAACCTGTATACTTTTATCTGCTACTTCACGCAACTGTATAGCTGACTGAAGTTAAAATGAATGCTTATTAAATTATATCTATAATTAATAATAATAATTAATTATCGTCATTAACGAGAAACATCTTATGCTCGTCAATGTTCAGCAACACTGTCCTTGATAGGAAATAACGAAAGAGAAATACCGATAAAATAGGCAGAGAATTGACTTTGATCATTATTCGATCGGTAATTCATCGAGAATTTATCAAATTTATATAAAGTATCGAGGCACTGGGAAAAAATGCTTAAAAATTTATTTATGAAAGATATAAAGCTAATTTTACAGAAATAAAGTTTATTTCAGTCAAGTAAACCTTATATCCCAGAAATAAATGTTTATGTACTTTTTTTCTCAGTGCATAGTTGAAAGTCGCAATATCACCATGTGTGAAAGTTTTGCCGATGTCCGTACGTCAAACAGCACGCGTAGACGCGGGAATCGTATTTATCTGCGAATTAAACACGAAGCGTCTTAATAAAGAGGCAATGCGACACGCTTGTAAAAATATTGCCTACTGTGTTACTACGGAACGCGATACAACACTTACGCGCCGCGCCGTTCTCGTTGTGTTTACGATGGAGGCAGTGCACCGTGGCAGTCTCTCTCTCTTCCCGCAGGTACGATATCCTCGCTCGCGTGATCCTTAACTAGCGATACCGCGGATCGCTCAATTCATTAAAATTGCAATGAAAAATTTCTTCGGCTCCTAGCGATGTAATAATTGCCGGGCATCTCACGCGGGTTGTCTCACTCAGCTACACCCGGGCTAAGAGATCGTTTGAAATTCGCGTGTGTGATAACGTGCGATATACGTAACGCGCCTTAGCGACATAAATCTTTTTCTACTAATTACGGCGATAAGGACGTCGTAAATCATCGAAATAATTGGCCGCGCAAGACCAGTCACGGCACCCCGCGCGCGATCCTGTTTACGTGTACGATCCTTTTAACGCCTGTCCGCGCGTAACGGTGGGACTTCACACGTCGCGGTCATTAAGTTCTCAAACGCGCATCGGGCGAAAACCGATCCGGAAAAGCTCTCGCGGCGACGTTTAGTCACGCTTAATCGAGTATCAAGTGTACGGAGCGGACGCGCGAATTAGCTCCGAGCGAGCCTCATTAATCTTTTCACCCTCGATGCTTTATTTGTAAATGTCAGGAGGTGTCCGCGAGATCGCCGCGGACGACGGAGCGCCGGTGTAATCCAACGGATGAATTTCCGACTGTCGTATTATTTTTTAATTTGACGCTAATATCGCGCCCCGATGAGTATATGTTTCTTATTGGGGGAGAAAGAGCGATGACAACAGGTGTGTCATTCCGCGATTAAATTAGCGTTTTGTGTCGTCATCTTTCTACCAATCTTTTAGCGTCACCAAGAAAATAAAACTCGTTACATGTTTGTCATATAGGAAAATTGATTTGCCAATCCTCGAATCTCGGCAAACCCGGACAAAATCGAGCAAAACCGCCGTTCGGAAAACTGGACTGTCCGCGTAAAAACCGAACGGTAACACTGCTTTTGTGTCACGACTCGAGTCGAAATTTTGGTTGTACGTTAACTTTGCGAATTCCGTCGAATTTCAAGAACAAATGCAGGATCTCGAGATGTAACACAATACAAGTTATCATCTTATTTTGACATTGCGAAAGATCCGTTCTCGCCGTCCATATTAAAGAAGCGCGAAGAATTTCACATGTACATTGTTCGCTGACGCGCACGCATGATTACGATTAATGAAGGCCTCCGGTAACCGCAGTGATTTTCTAAATAGGCGCATAAATCAGTAAATCAAATTTGTGTGAGAAATTCGCTCGAAGACAAAAATTGGCGGCTCTAAAATTAGCGGGGCTAAATTACGCCGCGCATAATTTTCTCGACAAGTGCGGCGGGGCTGGGTGCAGGATCTCGCGCCGGAAGCGCGGCTTGAAATCAAGAATGAGTGGAGTCGCGCGAAAGGAGTAGACTCAAGGACGACGTGCAGGAGAGACCTACCAATAATAAGACTAAGTGGCGCGGGTTAATTGCCGAGATTCGTTCGAGCGGGATCTCCGACCGGTAGCGCGAGCGATGCGGGGTGTGAGAAAGGGGAGAGATGCTCTGTGAGAAAGGCAACGAGGGAGGCGCAGCCTCTGGGGAAGATCTGCTATCTGGGTCCACGGAAAGGACCCAAGTGCAGGGGCCATCTCTTCGCACGCCGCCTCTTCAACGCCTGGCGAATTCACCTCGGGCCTCGACTTCGCCGCCTTCTCTTCTTCTCCTTTCTCTTCTCCATTCCCATCTTCTTCTTCCTCTTCTTCTTCTTTTATCTCTGCCTACCTCGAGGCGAGGGAGGCGCGCACCACGTGCCCACTTGAAAAATCAGCGCGGTTACCGAGGGCCCTAATTAATTTACATAGCGCGCAGAGAGCGAGAGGGAGGCGGGGGAGGAGGAAGCTCCTCCGGGTTGCTACTACCCGTGTTACTCGGATTAATGTTGCCGATCGAATGCGGAGAGCTGTTAATCTTGTTAACGGCTGCAACGCGCTCGCCGAGGCGCGAACGGAGGAGCTTTTTAATCGGGCCGGTGCCGCGCGCGCTTCTGCGGAACGGAAGTCGTTGGCGTTGATAAGTTTGCGGAAATCGGGCCCCGCGATCAATACCGGTTGGACGCGAAACGCGGAGGCGAGAGAGACGGGCACGAGGTGCGGTTTTCAATAGGCCGACAATCTCGGTCTCGCTGCGACGTGCCGTATGTCTCATTAAAATCAACGAAGATTCCGCTATACTCTTCGGAACCGTGCGGGGGGAAACGCGGAACATGCCCCACCGAAGACTCAGCCGGGAACTCCCAGGTATCGAGGCGCATCGGGACGACACTCCGTTGGGAGTCTCTTCGGCAAAGATCTGAGCCCCGACAATGAATACCTATTAAAACGGTGTGAACAATGCGCGGATCGCTCGCATCGAGTCTCGCCCTCGCCCGGGATCGCACCAGCAGCACCAGCAGCAACAACAACAACAACAAAAGCGCTAAGTAGAAGCTCGGGGCCGCAACCTCGCGCGCGGTCCCCGGTGATATACTGCGAGATCCGCGATATCGTGCGGAGGTAGCGAGCAACAGCACACTCGGGTGCGCATACACAGACGAAGAAACACGGAGAAACGTCCTCCTCCGCGCCTACAATCCGGATTCGTGGCCGTGCATTACCTTGCATACGCTATTGCGCCCCGGTATATCTGCCATCGCGCTCCCACTCGCTCCCGTGGAAGATCGACCGTTCTTCTCGCGACCGGCGCCTCGCGATGCGTTCCTCTTCCGTTAATGGACTCTTTCCCACCCGTTCAGGCGTTCCTTCATTCCTCCTTCGGAGGTAACGTCGAAAGGACGTCGCGTATGTTTGACGCAGCATCATTGTGTTTGGATATAGTGGTTGATATGATCGAGGGAGAGAGAGAGACAAGATAGATATAATACATTTTTCTTTCGATTTGCTGATAAGGATACAAGGAAGATCAATTTGTTGGCGCAGTAAATTTTATATTGTCGCAATAAAATCTACCAGTTCTTATACAACACAAATATTCAAAAGATGTCCTAGGGACGTCCCCAGAGATGTTTGATATCTAGGATGTTTTTGGAACATTTGTGCTACATAAGTTACTACGTGGTCGACAAAACGATTTGTTAAAAGTATTAGTTGTCATTTATTGAATATATCTTGCCGAATCTAAAAATTATTTTGCTGTAAAAGCAAACGAGTAAATGTACACGGAGCAAATATTCTAGTAAAAATTACCACGCAAATTTTGTAATGTTCGACCATATCGGAATTATGACTGAAATTATGATATATGTTGTAATTTTTAGCGATGTGTATAATGAAGTACATCATTAAAGATTTATAAGACTATACATCATAATTTCATATAATTATAATTCCGGTATGGTCCAACATTACAAAATTTATTCGGTAATTTTTACTACAATACTTTCTCCGTGTAGAAAAATGTTGTTCTGTTCTAACAGCGAATTAATTAACACGTTCGAAGGATAAATTCACTCGGCAACATTTTTCTATACCGGCAACAAATCTATTTCTATCTAAATCTATTTCTCTAATTACGAGTAATTCGCTAATTTGGCAATTCCAATTAAATTTTATTGCTGTTGCAACGATAAAACACGCGAAACAACGATGGATTCGCCGCAAACGGCAAAAAATTATTTTTCTCCGCACAGGCTCGAAGTGATAACGCGATATGACGCTCTATAATTTCAAAGGAAGCGAAGCGAGAAGCGAGCTCAAGGACGATTCTACTCTTTTCGCGAGATCCTGTATCGGTAACGCGGATAATCCTCGGCGTAAAACCGATGAGTTGGATTTCGCGCGGGAGTCAGTTTGCTCGGCTCGCTCGCGAGATTAGAAACAGGGGACGAAAGCACGGGTCGGCGGATAATGGTAGAGCGAGGGAGACGAGTGAGTCTACCCATTATTCCGCGCGGCGCTTCTTCGATCAGGCCCCACCTGATCGCGATTGCAGATGAGATTGCGCGGCGCAGGAAGGCGTTCTCCCGCTGAAGTTGCACAATTTCTGCATAGCGGCTCGGAACGTATTACTCGCGCCGATGAATCGCATCGTGTCCTGCTTCCGAGAACGATATTTGTTAAAGAAGGAAACCTCGACGCCTCGGGAAAAATTCAATCCAGAAGAATTAAATAATTTCTCGGTGGCGCGCATAATTTTTCACGATCTTATCACGACCGTTTTAACGTTTCCGATATATTGCAGCACTATCTTTCAACAGTTATTATCAGCCAGCCGTGATATTAATTACGTCTCGCACGTTTTCGTTACGCGCGCAGTATCGCGTTCGCAATCAAAGATTCATTTCTCACTGTCCGTTGTTGTGTGTATGCGCGCGAATCTCGTTCTATTTAGTTCTCCTGCTAGTACTTCATCCCCGCGCGAGCGAAGCACGGTTTGGATATTAAGCTATCAGGCCGCCGGACGCTGCGGGAGAACGAGAGGGAGGCGAGCGTATGGACCGCGCATTGTTTTCGGCTCGTTATTGTCTCGATGATGTAACGAGTGTCTCGCGTGCTAACGAAGAGACGGTGGGCGTTTATGTTTACGATAGGGCCGCTCGCGACCGCAACCCGAGATATTTGTTGTCCGAGACGTACGTGTTTCAACCGTTATGACGCTACCGGCGACGGGCGAATGAAAGCAATAATTAATCCACAACTCTGTTATATTTACACCCTTTTATATATTCTTTATATAATTAATACGACGCTAATTTATAAATGACGCGTACAATAAGCCTTTCCAGTGGGTGAAATAACTCGGGAAACACTTGACTCACCTTGAAAGTAGCTCTTGGTGCGGAGGTAGCTTACGCTGAGTCTGAGGATACTGAGTCGATCGAGCTTGCTGAGGATGTTTTGCTCGAAAGGAAGTAACGACGCTAACGTGTCCAGCTCGGCGTTCAATCGTTCCCGATGCCGCTTGCTGGGGTTCGATTTTGTCACCCCGTCTTTCTGCGGTGGTTTCAAGCTGCAACACGACGGTAACATCCCTTAATTAGCCAAGTTGGAAAGAAGCGCGCGCAAACCGTGTTAATGAGTTACGCACGCGTCTGTGATTTGAAGCAACTTATCCGCCGGCTAATTTCACATCGTAATGAGCGCAAATTATGTTCGTGCAATTCACTCTAGGCAGGGAAGTTATCTAGTAAATTAAAAGATTGCAATTCTTCTTACAATCTCTCGCAGTTTCTCCTTGAGGAAAAATCGAGATATCACGAATCAGCGGTCTAACATTTTTGCCGGAACGTATCCTTTTATAGTCCGCCCCTCGGGAGAAATATTGTTGAAGATCGCGGATAAAATAAAAGAATGCAGCGCTTTAAGTGTCCCGGTGCGTCGGTGGACGCTAAAAATAAAGGAAACTGCGGCCGCGCCGCAATCAGCGATCTTACTGGTCCGTGGCGATGAGGGTTCAATAACCAGCGGGCTTTTGTTCCGAGCCACGACTAGAGGGGGATTAACTTTAATAATCAATTCGCGGCGGAGTGCGGCGGCACGCCGACCGTTAGGAGCGCGGATTTACATTTTACTCTTCATTACCGGGATCAGCGTGCGCGCTTCTCGAATCGTTAGCAACAACGGGCGGGCCCGCAAGATTTTCGATAATTAAAAGTTACCGGTGTGTGCGCGCGCGGCTGATTGACACCCTGCCGACACGTATTGCGCCTCCGCCGAGGAGAACTCCTACGTGTATCCTCGGGCGAGGATGCGCGAGGATACCGGCAGGCTCGTAACTTGGAGTATTTACGTCGGCGCGCGGAGCCGCCCGATTCGCCGGTAAAGTGCGCGAGTTATTTAATAGTTATGACAGTGGTAACCGACAACAACGGCTACTACATGGTGGCCTGACTAGCCGACATTGGCGTAGGTATTTGCATCAGTTTGCATATTCCAAGCGCCCGGTGTTTATCGCGCCTCTTGTGCGTACTCAGCGCGACACACTCGACGTAATTGTGTCGCGAACGCGTTCCGAACGGACGAATCATGAGAGGAGAGAGGGACGGAAAGAGAAGGGAGAGCAAGAAGAAGCGTGCGAATCGTTCGACATTCTCGAGCTACGCGGAAGGAAAAACTGAAGGAGAGAACCGGCGTAAAGAGGCGCTGCGCCTCTGCAACTTGCGAAATTAACATGTAAAGTCGATTTTTAAGCGCGACGCGCTCTGTCCGCTTAATTAAAACGTTCACCCTGGGGACGACGGGGCCATCGCCGCGCATCATAACGGACAGAACGTGACACACGGTCCCATCGCGATCGAACGCTTACGAAATTAACATTGCAATTTAAAGAGAGCGTACACGGAACATGCGAAACGTCCCTCGCGCGACTTTAATTGTAGCGAGGGAAATATCGCCACGGCGCCTAAATATTGCATTTAGTGCTCGAGTGCGCGCGGAGAGTGTGCGAGTTAACACCCGGAGCAAATGCGTTATCGAAAGTTATGTCTTAATTGGGACCCGACGAACAACGCGAGTCGGCAATGCACGGATCCGTTAGAAACCGAAGGATATCATCGAACTTGCTTTTTCGTTTCGAAACTTAATCGGCGATCAGACTTGGATATTTTCAACGTTCGTGAAACATTTCGTGGAACTGCTCACGTATCGTAAAATTATTTTATATGGAAGAAGTGCGGGGAAATACGGAACACCACAATTTCTTAAGTGTCGCAACTTAGCGGATAATATTATTAGCGGATGGAATTATGAGCTGCTGGACACCTAATTTGCGGCAGTCTGGTGCAAGATCATTTGCAGTACGTTGAATTTTAAATTTTCTGTGTCTTAACAATGGCGATGTCGGATGTTATGGAATAGTCCATAATTCCCACCACTTTTTTTACAAGTAACGCATATAATAATAATAACAATATAGAAACCGGAGGGCGGCTCTCATTTAGAAAATCCGTCTATAGCACGCAGACAGTCTATCGTGCCTATTACATATTATATTTTCAATTATTTTTAACGGTTTTCGATTTATCTAAGAAAAAAAAAACTTAACAATATTCTATAAAACCTCCACTTTAATGATAATAATATCACGCAAACAGCCAAGCGATGAAATAAAAACATTTCTCGAAGCAGGCGCGTAATTTCAGGCGATGCTGACGACTTGAAACCGGCGCTTCCGTTTTCGCTCGCTTCCGTTTTCGCTACTCTCCCCTCTTTCAGCTATGCAATCCGATACATTTCCGTCGACTCTCGCTGTGCTCAATGCGCCGTAAATCGTGTTGCCAACGACCCTCGCGGATTCCTCGGCGGCGCCAACGGCCGTTCTTCGCGGAATTAATATGCAAAATCAAATTTTACGCATCGGCCTGCCGACTGTTTGTTTAATTGAAGCGCTCGCCATGGGAACGATGCCCAACGATGCCACGTCGGACGAGTACGGAACTTTCCGGCCGGCGTCAAAGACACCGCGCCGCCGCGGCCATTCGCGCAGGCCTATACTTAGGAATAATTATTATTCTTACGCGGTATACATATATTTAACGGCCTTTGCGCGGCCTTTGCTCGCTCGCTCGCTTACTCGCTCGCGCTGCCCCTGAGATGCCCGCCAAGGCTGCGGCCGAGCAGCAAGAAAATGAGACGGACATGTCGGGACGATTCGCGAGCAGGACCAGTTCTTATCGCGGGTTATTAAGAAAATAGTGTTAATGAGATGTCGTTGCGAGAATGCATGCCGCGAGCGTCTCCTAGAGACGCCTTCTCTCTCGTCGGTGCGACTTTTACGCCGCGCGGCGCACTCTTCCCTCGGAGACGATCGGGATATAATTACTCGCATTTGTTAGACTGGATATGTCTATATTCAAATTAACAGCTCAACGAGATCCCCTTGAAGCGTATCATCAACGTGTGCGACACTAAATTGTCCCCGATCACCGGACAAGCTATTATCTTATACCCTAACGATCGCGCCTTACTGGAATTCTATTTTTATTACAAAGCGTACACATCTCTTTTCTTGACGGCCAAACATATTCTTAATAGGGCCCAATCTCTACTTTCGCGCATTCCCGAAATTTCTCGGGCGAAAATTTCACTTGGAAAATAGGACGACAGCCGAGTCGTTCGAATTTTCATGATTCTTGTCTCGTATAGAATGAATCCTAGTATTCGACCGAAATTTCGGTTTCAGTTATTTTCGGCCGAAAATCAAGGTTTCGGCGAAAATTGAGAGAGTTTCGGCGTAAATCGATCAAGTCGCAACACGTCGGTCAGAGCCAGTGCGAAATTCTCCACTGATCGTCGAACGAACATCTTCAAGTTGAAGAGTGAATTTGCTATAATCCAATTCATACGTCGCAGCAACAGTTTTACTCTGGATGGTAAGAAACCGCACGCTAAACGGATACCAACCTGGACAGTTGAGCGTCCCTGGACGCGCAAAAATAAGCATCTAAACCTGAACGCTCGCCGTACTTACATTCACATGTAAATCGCATTGATTGCCGATTACAAAAAATCATCGCGCGAAGTTCATACAGAAAAATTAAACACTCAATATGACACACCCGTGGAAGTGGGTTCAACAGACTCGCTCGCACGGGGTTAGCGCAGCCTACGCTGCCCACGTGGAGCGTCCACGGTCTCGATAATTAGCTTTGTTTTGCGCTGCTGAGGCGCGACGGGAGGGGGATGAAACGAAAGAGTCCGGCGGAGTCCTAATGATATCCGAATGGAAACTATTCCTCGCGGACCTCCTCCGTCGCTCCTCGTCCCGGATAATGGATCTGGTGTCGTCTAATAATTAATAGAGTTCTTCTTGGCGCGGCCGCGCCGCGCCGTACACGGCCGGCGATCCCATTCATCACGCTTTCTAACCCCTGAGCATTTTAATTAAAAGCGACGCTTTTTCAACGCGTGCGCACGCCGCGTTTACCTTTTTCGAGGACTCGCGGCTTCCGAGAATGACGACGGCGCACCGAGGACAATATTTTGATGGGGTTTTACAGGCGGATATTGAGATCGAGGGATATTATCATGCGCACGGTCGCACTTTAAAAGAAAAGAAGAGAAACGCCAACGTTTCTTCGGTTTTTCAGTTGTGTCTTACAATTTGCAAGTATTTCGAAATAACGTACATAGCTCTACGTGTGGCACACGTTAATTAATCTATAGTAGCTAATCGGTATTTAACCCACCGTTCGTTCCATCATTACGCTATTCAAATGAAATCAGCAACGATAGGGAAGTAACGCAAATAGTATACTCGGCCAACCGTGCATAACGCGACTGGCACTTGCACATACCGAGAGCGTCTATAGAAACGAGAGGTCGTGCGAATGTAAGTGCGTACGGTTCCTAGCTGGGGACGGATCCCGCCTGTGTGCACGTCCGCGCGCCAGTATGCACGATTAGAGCTACCTCGGAAATACAAACGAGGCCTGACGCTATACCATTAACTGCAGACGCACGGTAACTGTACCTCGATGACAAATAGATAAAAAAATTATAGATGCGACGAAACAATGTGAGGCTTCCCATAGAGCCACCCGACGAACGTAAACATCGTTACAACACAATCGGCATTTATTTGCCAACAGAGGAGAAATTTTTTGCACGTTTCGATTTGGATGTCCTGTAATGTTAGATACAATAACAAAAGAGGAATAGAGAGAGAGAGAGAGAGAGAAGTTGATTTGATCACTTCATCTCGGGCCTCTTCTGGCTGATTATATCGATCGAGGGAAAAGTGACGCACGATTTCGGTCTGCCAGGTAGGCCAGGTGATAACGTGTCAAGTCCTTGTGTCCCTCCCTCCGGTAATCCACACGCATAACACATTACCGTAGTGGCATTAGGCCAGTTGCGTAGATGCGTATCGACTCCGCGAACCGTGACACTGTAACGCACTCGAAATACATACGCGCGTATACTTCAGACTCCACCTAATGGCCGGCAATATTGCCGCGGTCGTTAAGGAAAGGTCTCCCGGCAATTTTCATCCTGGAGCACCGCGACGGTAATTTTCGACGACGCTTTCCTGGAGAGATAGGTTCACCGGCTTTTCGAGGAAAATCGCTCGGGAAGCTCTCTTTTTCTTTCCCTCTCCTTCGCTGAGTCGTACTTCGGTATTATGCCCGAACGGAATATCTTTCGCAAAACACGGGAAAAGAAGTGAATTCTGTGAAGGATAACGCGATTTACATCGCATTATAATCGTGGATCGACGCTAATTAGTAAGTTGTTTCGTGCCGGAATTCCGAGTCGAGATTTTCGGTTTCGCATTAATGCTATAAATTACGTCGAACTTGGAGAACATTATACAGGCCATTGTTCCATCCTGATGTAACAGCATCTCGTTAATTATATTTACCGTCTGTCCTTAAAATGTTGAACTTAATTCCCGATATCGCATTTATTAACACGCGTTTCCCCGATCAAATTGTGTTGGAGTGAATGTCAACGTTAGTGCCACGACAAAGTAGCTGGGAGCTAAGATGCATATACATGTATCCAGGTACGTCTAATTATTTATTACATCCGATCTTTTACGATTTTTCGAAACTCCACAGAACTGAGGATTAAAATGCAGAATCAAAATTTCGCCTGAGGATCTAACGCGATTCATTACGATTTCTTTGACGAATCGTTTCGCTGCTTTCCTGTAAGTTTAAATCAGTCTTTAATATAAAAAATGTATAAAGGAAATATAAAGGTATTCGACTTAATCGCGACCGATTGTTCGATTAGGAGTTATAAATTGGACGCACTCGCCGGCTAATTCCGTAAGCGACTGACTGATTAGAATTAAATAACATGAGTTACAAGGTGGCGCGTTCGGTCGGTCGGAAGCTCTCACCGCACGCCATCCTCGAATCCATCAGACGGGTAAATCCCAGTCAAGGTTGCCTCGGTGCTCGCATTAAAGCCTGTTTTGTGCACTGCCATCCTCGCGCGGAAAACGAAAGATAAGTGGACAAAGAATAGACGATGACTCGGGACTATGATAGGTCGATATTTTGAAGACGTCGAATAAATTTGCGCGGAGAACTGCGGGGAGAGAAAAAGCGTTCGAACGAGAGAAGAGAATATGTAAAACATCCGATCTTAAAAAAAGAATCTCTATTAACGTAACCCTTGCTATAGAAATTCGTTTCAAATCTTTTTGTAGAACACGCGATATAAAAAGCAAAAGTTACGTGAAACATACTTTGACGAGAAATACACACAACTTCTGATCTCGATACTGAAGAGAACAATCCAATGAGATAATGAAGACTAATTCGAAATCGCCGATTCTGCCTCACTAATTTCGAAGAATTCTATAGTTGATTCTTCGATGACAATACAAATTCAAATGTATTTGCATGTGTCGCATGTATATTATACGTGCCCAGAATATTATTAGCTGCTCTGGCTTAACATCGATGTTACGCGTATTCGTCGGCGCTATTTCGCGGCCGGAGGCGAGTATACGAGGGGTTGCTCGTTGGAATGAAGCTTGGAGATGCGCAGGCGCCGTCGAGGGTGGGTCCACTATGGATTTTCGAGGGTAGATACATCGCCGGCCGAGTTCCGGGGTGGCAGACAGCATGGGGTAGCAATGGAAGCTCCCACCGCGGGAGGGATGGTCACCCCGATAGCTGGCGCGTACGTACGGCAGGGTGATATATACGCCTCGACCGGGAGGAAGGGCGAGAAGAGGAAGAAAGCTACCTGGGAGTGCTCGCCTTCGACCTTGGACCGATCCCTTCTCACGCGAGAGAGAGAGAGAGAGAGAGAAAGGCGATGGCAGGTAAAATGGAGCACGTAGTCTGTCACTGCCGAAAGATGGATTATAAATGGGATCACGCGTTCGCGAGTAGTTAGCCGACGAATCGTCGGTAGTCCGAGCGCCCGATTTAGCCGGGAAGAAAAAGTAGAAGAAGAAGGACACCTTGTCGTTGAGGTAATAATCGAACAACCCTTCGATGAAACGAATAGATAGATAGATTGTATCCTTCAGAAGACGCAGACGCGGTATTAATAACGTTTCTTTAATTATTACACTGACATAAATTAGAGGGATCGATCGATTGGATCGATTCTAATGACTGTACGCTGCTGATTCCGTCGATTTTCGCGTTTCTTTAGCGATACATGGTTAACAGTATATGTTTGAATAACACGCAGAAAAAGAATAGTCTCAAATCAACGATAAATATTCTCATGTGTAAGCAAGAATATTAAAGTAATCTTAGAAAATGTTTAGTCTTGAATTGAGTGCGAGTAATACTTGCATCGGTACAAATTCGATCAAATCAAGATTGAAAATCTGCTGAGAAAATTATAATATTCTTATTTATATGCGAATATTTATTATTGATTTAAGACTAATTTTTTTCCGCGCATATTTCCCTCGCGAAAATTCGGTTGATTCGAAGATTTCGATTTTGATTATTGCCGCCGCTGTCATAGCACTAATTTTAAATTAACACACACAGCGACGAGAAAGGCGACGGAAAGATAGCTGTGTTTATCGATTGATCCGCGAAATAAATTATGCATACCGAAACTTTTCCGTTGCCGTTAATTACATTTTACGTTCATATTCCGTGCCAGCGACAACGGGAGGACCGAGAACTGATTTTATCGAATCAGATTCCACGAGACGATACGCGGGTATCGGTCACGTGGCCCGAAAAATTATGACTTGCTTTACCGCGAATAATGGTTCAGGTGCCTTTCGGGGGGAGCGCCCAGCCGCGATAATTACATTCTAATGGAAAAGTGAAAATTTCGTCCCACGTCCACCGGAAGTGACACGCGCGGTCGACCATCCATTGCCACCGCCTCGATACACGATTGAATATTCATGTTGCAGAATGTCTCTCGGAACTATCGTACAATGGCAACTTAAGGCAATATAAAGTGAGTAGCATAAAATGAATTTTTTCAGAATTGCAAACGAGCGAAATATTTACGCGAACTAAATTAACGACTCACTTCGAAACGTCGAAGAACACAGGTATTTTCTTTTATTAACGTACAATCCATACGCAATTAATTATCGGCGTAGTATCGTCGTTAATGAAGTTAGAAACGTCGGAGCATTGTTCCGCCGTGCAACTGCGGCTAGTAAAAGAGAATAAGTACTCTCTCTGACGAACCCGAAGAGTAACGCTGTATTTACGTGTAAGAAAATATTTCAAGCGGTTTACTCGCCCAATCGTGAGTTTTGTTTGCCGATTCCGCGATGTTGTGTCGGAAGGGGAGTTCGATGATTTAAACTAGAGCTGATTTTCAGAGGTGAAAATCTTAGTGCCGCGCAACACACTCGTCCCCCTTATCGAGATTCTCGCAAAAAGCGAACGACAGTCGCGAGTACCGTAGCGCCGTGTAAACAATTATCGCGGTTGTTACGAAAGCGATTTAACGGTCCGTAACTGACAGATCTCGATGCGAGACGGGGCATTGAATCTAATAAGAGGCTATCTGCGGCGCGATCTGTAACAACGCGCTGAATCCACGGTCGCATCCGTTTAGCTAGGTCGGAAAGATTTTCCCAGCGCTCATTATGCCACGTTGCGGCTGTTCGGAAAAACACCGCACATTGCAGCGTTAAAAACGCCTAACGCGGCGGAAAAATAAAAATTACCAACAGCCTCGCTATTAAATTACCGCCACCGCGTAAGTAACCTTCATCACGCCGCGGGAGACAAGAAAATATTGGAAAAAAAAAACTCGTATTCTCGTTATCATATCTCGCAATGTGCTGTCTGCGAGTAAAGTTAATATTGTTTATATCGAGACGAAGCTACGTGAAACACGCGGTGAAATTCATCACGGCGAGTCGTTGTCGCGTATCACTCGCGCGCGCGTCGATCCGTTTCGTTAATTCAGCGATCTGAGATAAAATATCTCGAATAAAATCTCAAACAAAAGCAGAAGAGGGACCAACTTGGCGTAAAAGTTCGCTGTTCTCTCGGCGTTACCGTTCACGGATACGGCAACAGTTTTTCCTTCGCAGAGGAGAAGCCCGTTTTGCGAATAAAAAGATACGTGGCGCAGAGCCCGTGAGGATGGATCTGCTAATGAGCGCGACGAGCACTCCTTAATAAATTGCGAAAATGGCTATTTACCTAGCTCTATAAAATCGTTCCTCGCTGGTCAACCATGCGTGGAGCGTGAAAACGCATTCCACATATCGTTAGCGGTGCGGATCCCGTTTCCAGTCCACATAACGCGAAATATGCCGCGTGCAGTTTAGGTGCGCTGTGCTGTGCCTTTACGACGAAAAGTCTCACGAACTCTGGAATTAATACGTCATAAATGTCTATTTGCCGACATTTTAATTGTGGCCGAACGATTATTGCGCAATCGAAATTATTCGCTACACGGACGGACGGACGGACGGGTGGCCTACGAGAGATCGAGTGTCGTAACAAGCGCGACGTACGTTTGAAAAACTAACCGATCCATTACGTTACAATCTACTTCCTCATAAAACGTTCGTTAAACACTTCTCACAACGGACTTGCAGTTTCTGTTGACGAAATGCGAGATCGAAGATGGTTGTCAATTCAACGTAAAAAGCTTGAGAATAACGCTTGGTAAGTTGCGGTAAGACTGATTTTCGAAACGTCAACGGAAATTCCCCGAAGTCGAAATTTGTCATTCTACGTTAAATCTTCAAGCGGGAGGAGGACGAGTATTTCGAGGATGCCGGTTCCAAATTAAACGAAATTAGCACACTTGGAGTTTTCTATGACATTTCGAGCTTCGTCGTAATTTACAAAATATTACTCCCGTAGATTTCTACGTTGAATTATTATTATTGTTACCAAGATTTCTCTCGCGAATTAATTTTACCATAATTTACCGTACGTTACTCTCGCGGATTTCCGCACTATATCTCAGATTTCGCTATCTTCCCCTTCCGGGGCGGCGGTTTCGGCGTTTAACGGGTATGTATCGGTGCATCTCACGGACGTGTAACGCCTCGCGGGTTAAACACCGGGAGATGCACGGGCCCAAGCACGGCGATTAATTGCAACCGGCGGTGATTATAATAATAATTGACTTTTAGGAAGCGGAAAGGAGCCCCGCGACGCTCTGGTTCGGGCCGATTCCTCGCGCGCGCCTTGGTATAATAGCACGCAGACGTCTCTTCCCGTACGTCCTAACGTGTCTAATGCGCCGCGCGTGCAACGAGAAAACAACGATGCTTTACGCTCCCGTTAACGCGCCCGCGCGATATCACGTATAATACGTCGATTATGCCGCGGATCGTGCACCATTACGCGGCGCGAGCCGTTGGACGCGCCGGAGAGAGGATCCCGCCGATTAAACAGGATACGGTGCTGAATTCTCTGCATTCTGAGTCCACATCGGTCTCGGAAGTTGATTAACCCTTCGTTCTTTCCGTGTCCGGGATGTTTCGCTCGCGAAAAAATCGATTCCCCCCTCGGAGAGAGCGGATCATTGCGTCCTACTATCTTCAGCGATAGAATCGGCCGACTGTTTTGCACTTGTTCGCTAACCGGTTACAAATCTACCTGGATGTGTTTTCATCATACGCAATTGCGCGGGCCGATTATTAATCATGTTCGTATAAGTTCATCGTCGCAACTGCACTGCAACTTTGCATCCAGCACTTTGTTGTGAAAACAGTTAAAGTTGCATGCTCGGTCGGCGTCTATTTATCTATTTGGAAGAGGAGTTTGCTATAAGATAATCGTACAGATACCCGACAAAAGATTGAGCACCGAGGTTGAGTTTCGGATAGATAGAGACAGTGAATTTCAAAGATATGCGGCTCTGTAGAGAGAGAGAGAGAGAGAGAATTAATGAAACTGTCTACTGTGAAACGTTCAACCACTTTATTTGATCGCCGCAACTATTTCACGGTTTTACAAAGCAAAATTAACGAGCGAAACTTTTTCGTATCCGGAAACGGTTACGCGCGCTGGCACGCGCGCGAAAACCGATGCGTGTTGGATTTTAATTCGCAGCGACAGGCACCGTTATATTGCGAGACATCTTCATTGCGGCGGCAAAGACGCGCTGCGTCGCGACGCCCCGAGCTTTCCTTCCTCCGGCTAATAATGCGGCAGCTTTATGCGGCACCGTGGTTGCGCGCCTCCGATGCGCGCCTGCGATCTCTCGCACGAGGCTATGTGGAGCGCGTATCTAGCGTGACAAACGGAATTATTATGCCAGCACAAGCGCGCTATTGGGACGATGCGTACCGCGGTGCCGGAACTAATTGAGTGTAGGAGCTGCGACATTCTATCGCGGGGCATCGCACTTGGTACGATCGACGGGCGGATTTAGAGCGACGCGATGCCGCGAAATCGGTCGTCTTCTCGGTCCCGAGAAGGGTAAGCTCGCTGGTAAAATTCCTTCTGTAAGCGTAATCGCGCAGCGGGTAAACGATGCCTTGAATATTTCGTCGAGGTATTACGGATCATTCGGATTTGATTATGTCAATAAAATTTTATCGCCGTCGCGACAAATCGCGCGGTAACGACGATGGTTCCGCTGCAACAGCGAAATTACTTGTCTCCGTGTACGTTTGGAACATTATACCGTAACCGGAATCAATTGATTTCCAACTAGAATCTGTAATTATTTCGGACCCCAATTAGATCCCAAGAAATTTTCTATGCGGAATATACGACGAAAAAGTCCACGTACATTTTTTCACCCGACGATTTCTCTCGACCAGTTTCATGGATCGTGTCTTAAAAACGCGCGATAAGCAGCCCTCGGGCGAAAGATATCTCACGTAAATTGTAACGAATACTACATTGATCGTCGGAATTTTCAGGGTTTTAACTCGATAATTTCAATTTGGCGGACGGTGTCATTTATACGATACACCCAGAGCCGTGCGTGCGTGCGTGCGTGCGCCTGCGAGGAACAAAATGCAACCTGACGCATAAACGAAAGTTTCGTGCCGACCGCCGCCACCATCGCCGGCTGCAATTGCATTTTCGACGCTGGGCAGCGCATTGTTTGACGTCGCGGCTGAAAACCACTAATTCGGGTGTCGGCATTCGGAACGGCATATGGCCGATTGTTCGGCACAGGATGTCGAAAGTTGTTCCGCCGTGCCGAAGTCACTTTCCTTCTGACCGATGCTTACGAAACTCTACGTCGGAAGTTCAATGCGTTTCCGTTGCACTTTTTTTGCCGATGTGCGTCGGATGAGCGAACGAACGAACGAACGAACGACTGCTTTACATCTCAATGTTTTATTTTACGCGCGAGAAAGTGTTTTTTGTAAGGAGAATAAATCTCTCGCATTGTAGTTCAAGTTGCCGCAGCAACATCATTCGTGGGTAAGGCAAAGGGAGCAAATTTGAGGCGCGTCAAGCGCAAACGAAGATGAATGAAATGTAAAGTAACAACGAAGTGAAACACGACTAAATAGCAGGGTATAAAAAAATACGCCGGGATATTTATCGGTCGTTACTTTATGCCTTGACTATTCGTGCGAATTTACGAAATAAGAAAAGGAAAATAAATCCCGTCTTGTGTGAACTCGCCGAGGCAACGCCGATGGAGAGTAAAACCGAAAGAAACGAATTCGAGGCGCGTCCACAAACCAGCACGAATGAAGATGAATGAAATATAATTATGTAAAAACAAAGTAAAACGCAACTAATTAGCGGGGTGTAAAAGTATGCCGGGGTATCTATCGGTCATTATATTTCGTGCCTCGAGTACGCGCGCGAGCTTACGAAATACGAACGCGCGAGGAAAGTCGCGCCGGTGATCACGGTCGGATGTGGCGAAGCAAAAAAGGCGATTTCCGGTATCTCTGCCTCCGTGCGATTCTCCGTGATCAATCACACGCGAGTTACGTCGCCTCCTCGAGGGGGAGAAAAAAGGGGCGTAGACGAGCGATAGGTGAGAGAAAAAAATGGGGAAGGCTACTGGATACTCTTGATAGGGTAACGGTAGGATAAATTAAAGTCAGATTAGGGCAGCTTCACAGAGCACGCCGTGCGCCTACCTGGAGCACACTTAAAAACTCATTAGCGGATATTGGGCCGTTCCCGTTTCTCCCACACACTCCGGTCGGCACGCCGCGAAACGCGCCGTTGTCCGCGTAAAAATCGGAAACTCCGTCATCGAGAGGAGAGACGCGCTTCAAAATCCGCCGATCGTTGTGCACTGCGACTTTCGAGGCTTTCTTGCCGGACAAAAAAGCCCGGGGTGCGTTCGTACGTTCCAGAACGTACACGATATAATTCAAGTGTACCTTCGTACCTGTCTCAGCATATTGTTATCGGTTTCTCTCGAGCGGCGGAAAACAAATTAATAGCCGCCTTCGCGAAGTGGAATTAACGAGGAATCCGTGATGTCATAAATATTGATCGTGAGAAGAACGCGCGCGCGCGCCAAAGTGACTTTACGTGGTCGCGCGGCGACGACAGGCGCAGAACGCGCGAAAGTTTCGCACGGAGCGAGAAACAAAATAACAAAAGTGTGTTTAAGCGTTCTTTCTCACGGTGCACCGCGTGCGAGGAGAGCGGCCGAAGATCGGCCGGGGCCGAGTAACCGCATTTGGATGCAATCCACGAGTCGTTCGTTAGATACCACTGATTTAAATTCCACGATGGCAGCTATCGAAAAGAGAGACGAGTGATCCCGAAGGGCTCGCTCGCTGAAGAGCACAGCGGCCGAATACCCCTGAATACATTACACGCTGGAATGCTAATTGCGTGGCATTTATTACGCTTCCGATAATCACCGGCGGATCCCGCGATTTCGCGCGAATCCTCCTTCCCTCCTCATTCCCATCTCCCTCCCGACGCTCCCTCGCGAATCGGATGCATTTAAAGCACAGGCTGCGACCGCCCTACGTGACCGTAGCGCTCGTGCTTAATAAGCTTGTTGGATCAATCCCGCGTGACGACAACGAGAGAGGATCGACATCGAGTTACCGGCACGAACGGCAACGTTCGAAAGCTCCATCTTTTTTCCCGAAGATAACGAAAACGGGACAATCTATGTTGCTATCTACGCGAGAAAACTTTGGATTGATTGAGTTAATGTGACCGTAACTGAGCGCACTTTGGCGCAGAATCTTTTTGTCCTGCGCATGATCTGCATTTAATACGAGCGGAATAGCGCGGTTTATTTGTAAATTACTTAACTAATAACTAATAATCGTGCAGTTTTTCAGAAACCAACGGTTATAAATTCACAGGTAGACTTGGGGGAGTGTAATCGGGACCTCAAGCGATCGCTCGGACAGCTTATCGGCAAATCCGTCGTCGGATGCAAGACGCGGTATGCCGATTTGTGCAGGGGCGAGTCGATTATTGCAGAAAACGGAGATATCGCGTCGAGGAGATCGGCGCTCAATCCGCACAATTAACGAAGATCTCGCGGAGCCCTTCTCGCCGGACATCCCACGCGTTTTCTGGCTTTCTTTACGACGCTACTGACGACGTTTTATCCTTCCTCTCTGATCCCTATCGACCCTATTCTCGCGCCGTACCACGGCAGCGCGAGCGTGCGCGGATATCCGTCGATAAAAATTTCTCGCTGCGACGACACAGTGTAGAGTGGAAATTCTCAATTTAACGATACGTGGGGCGTTCACGCGCGGAGCGTGAGTTGGTTGTTTCCTCCTCGAGAAAGCTCGGAGCGGCGAGACGCGATATCTTAGCTCGCGTTCGTATCGTTGGATTTGCATCTTCGCAGGGGTGATCATAACCGGCGAAATCGATCAATCCGTCGCGCGACTCGGATATCTTCGATCGGATATATGGGACGATTATCGCGCGGACGTATCGGCTTCGTTATTTCTCGGGGAATAGGCAGCCCCCGTGTTCGCGCACACACGCGCCTTGTAGAACCGCCGGGCGGCTTAATGAATTGCCTTTTCTCTGGATTTCCTGTCGCCGGTAGGACCCTCGAGGTGGCCGGCGATCGGAGACGACTAAATTACGCGGATATCTAAATAACGCCACGGGCGTGTCGCCTCCGCAAAATCATCGCGTCGGACCGTTCGAAATTCGACGGATGCGAAGCTCGCAGCCAAGCTACCTAATCACGACGATCCGGCCCGCGATTGCGCTCCTGTCCTGTTGCTCTTGGCATAATTAGTACGAGCGTTCTTCGCCGCCGACACGCTCGCTCATCTTCAAATCACAGAAGAGGCCGATGTATGCTTATTTGAGTCCCTGTGCCTCGAATTTATATAAAGCTTATTAATATTTGCAGTTTCGATCATTTCTCGCCCTTTTTATTATTATTATTATTATTATTACGTGCAAGATGAATACTCCGCGCAATGAAGATTGACAAATGCTTGGAGATTTTGAGATAATTGTATCACAGAGTACCGTATTTTCAATAACGCATCAAGTTGCACTATCGCGTCCCGCGGTGCAGCAGCATTGCACCAGCAATTTCGCTCTGGCGAATTTCTCTCTCTCTCTCTCTCTCTCTTTTTGCGTGATCGTGCGACGGTATACCGAATTTCGAATTCGGCCAGGAGAATTTATGGCGGCGCGCGGGTTAGCAGCCGCGGACCCCTAGTAGCAGTCTCTGAGGTCCTTCTCTCTCTGCTTCCTTCGGCGACGAAGAGGCGGAGAGAGGGAGGGCAAGAGCCCCGCACCCGTCGGGTTTTTCGGCAGTCGGAAGATTTGTGGAGCTCGCGTTCGAGACGATTTAGATGTTCATTTAATTTAGTCCTCGGACCGCGCTCGGGCCACCGTTGCGGCCAGGCGGGGCGCGCGCGCTGCCATTAAGGGCATCGGGCGAAAAAAGGAACGGCGAGGTGTGATTTATATACACGTGTTCATGTTTCATTAAAATAATGTATCGGCCGGTCGTGGCCACGGCATTAATTCGTGCCCCGGCGCGCTCGCTAATTATTAAATCACTTATACCATATCGAGAGTCTCTCCGGCGACGCGACGCGACGGCGAGGAGATTTTGCGCGTGTCTGCGGGAACGCGCGTCCCTTCCCCGATGCTCGCTCTTATTTACATTAATTTGCAGTTAAGTGGGATTCACCATGATTCCTACCGTTCTTTTCTAGACGCCGATTGTCTAGTACCTCTAGTAGCGAATGTCTCTTCTTGATGGTCTAACTCGCGATATCGAGCGTTTCGTTGACAACTTTGTCAATTAAACGTTTCGGCGAAACAGAGAGATGACCGCCACGGGCAAGATATGCGCGAGGTAAGTCGGAAGTACAAAGGGGAACGGCCGAGTTTCTCGAACTTGTGAGTTGCCGTTTCGCGCCGTCGTTGCGTTTCCCGCGTGGGAATTCATTTTCGCAGACGTCCAGACGAAGGAAAAAGGACGTGATGCAAACGTCGCGCGCGGCCGAGAATCCTCGTCGACTCCTTTATAATCACGCGAATTAATTGCCGCGGGTGATGTGTAATTTAGCGTACACACACACACACATACACACGCGTGATTTATTACGCATCACAGCCGCGCGGTACCACTCGTGTACTAATCGCCGTGCAGTACTTAACGTTGGGCCGGCCGTTCGCGTCTCAAGTAAAACGCGTTAAACCCGGCATTACCGAAGTATCCACAACGGTAAGTACACTTTGTATCTGTCGCATAACGTGATCTTCCGTTATGTATAATTACTCCTTAACCGACAGTAATCATTTAATTACCACAGAGTTTAAAGTAAAACATATTGACTGAGAAAAGATACATATTGCATTTTTGCTGTTTGAAATAACGAAAGGATATTTCGCGTTAACAATAAGACATGTTTCTTGAAAGCCACGACTGATATACGTATAAATAATACGAATACAAAATACGTGAGGACGAAGTTTAATTAAATTTGAATGCAAGAAAAATTGTTTCGATTTCCCAACGAGCGATATCGCCGCGATCTCCGCTAAACACTGGCGACTCTCGAACACCCCCGAGTGTAAGCACATCTACATAATAATATCCCAGGTGCGTGTAATAACCGGTAAATATAAATGACGCGCGATTTTGTAATGATTATCGTTTCAGGCCGGATAACATAATCGAACGAACGAGCGTGAAAGCGCGCCCGACAGTTTGTTTGTTCCTCCGTGCGTATGAATCCCCGCGATTTGTACAACGGATGAGATATGCGGTTATACATTAAATCACACGCGACGATTAGCACGGGACTCATTTGCCCGTACATATGAGAGAAGTGGAATTAGGTGAATCCACGCAAACCGGTTCGTTTCGCGCCGAGCGCATTACCCACCTTTTGCTTATTGAATTACGAATAGTGGCTCTATATCGGCGTAATTACTACCGTGCTCCCGCTAAGTACCATTAATGATAGCCGAGCAGCAGCATATGTAAATACAACATTCGTCTAATTAATTATCGGCCCGCCCGATCTGGATATCCGATAATACCGCAATCATATCGTACGAGTAAACATTACATTCTGTTAATCAAATAATTCATCATGACGCGGAAATAATCGGATTGCGAAACGTATTCCCCTCACACGACGATACGGCGAATGCCGTGTGATGAAAACCTTTCGAGCGACGCCACGTAAATCGATCGATTGTCATTCCGCTCACTTGAATCTGGAAATTTTTTAAAAATTGAAAATTGAATCTCGGAATCTTGAAAATTGACCGACAATTGCGAGTGACACACTGTCGTTTCGCTGAACGATTGTAAATGTAAACAATATCAAAAACGTAGAAACGAGTAATATTTGTCTGAATCTCAAAACCGAAATTTCAACTGTGACTTGGGCTCGTCATATCATGAATTTTAGTATTCTCATTGTTTCACGTTACTGTTGCGGTTCGAACATTCAATCTTCATTTTCCAAAACTTAGCTTCGCCAGTGCTAATTTTTTACTCCGAAAGGATTACATCGCAATAAGTTTTCATCGTTATTTTCACAGGGGTTGCGTAAGATTCAATAAAACAAATTCGACATTTCTGTCCCTCCCTCTAAACGAGTGATAACGAAGAGATCGTCGGGACTCACAGTTGTTAATCAATTCCTCGGCGAGACCCTCGTACATACACACATACACCCACACGCACGATCTTGCGCTACCGAATTCGTGCGACATAGTACAAGCAATCCCGAACACGCACGTTCCGTTCGACGTAGGGAGCAAAAAACAAATCGTATCTGACTTAAGGAGGGAACGAAAAGGGTAAAAGAGAACGATCACAAATCCATTTATCGGATGTTGGCCCCCTTTCTTGTCGGCCTTACATCGCCGCGAGAGAGATTAGTGAGTCCCCGGACTCATCTAATTCCCTTTTTCTTCCTCTTTCGGTTTTTTGCTTCTCGAAAACTTCCAGAGTTGCGCTAACATAATGAGCATCGGATCTTTCAACAAGATTACACGAGACCGTTATGAACGTCTCATTTAAAACGCCGAAAACGGAAAATAAGTCGTTTCCATCGGGACGCTGGAGTCTTTCTCCCTCTCTTTCTCGGATCTCGAATTTTAATTACAAGTGATTCGCGCGCTCTGATTAACCCGCGATTTTTCAGAAAGCGCGAGGGAAACGCGAGGGACTCTAACAATTACGCTTAATTAATTTCCCAACGGCTAACGACACGGCGACTGAAGTCGACAACGTGACACCCTGCCGGCGGCAGAAAAACAAATAAGAGGGACGCTTGTATCTCGCGCCAGACCGGAATTCGTTTTGGGCGTCGAGAGGCGGCGAGCGAGCGAGATACGTTTCGGGCGTTTCCTGGCCGCTGCCCTTCTGCGGCACAACGGAGGTGCGTTTCCCCGTGCGTTTCTGCGCTGCGTGGGTATACGAGAACAACCCGGACGAAAGTGCTGCGTCGTTGTCCGGCCGCTACCGTAGAGATGTAAATATCCTACGCATCCGTCGCATTAACATACGTCCCCGCGGACTCATTAAGGGCGAAATTAATTATCTAATGGAATCGTTTCTGTGTGTGCCGTCCCGCCACCTCTTGCTCTCTTCCCCCCTTCCCCACACATACATATATCCTCTATCCTCCCGTCCCTCATTCTTCGGCTCTTTCTGCTCGTCGCCGGATACGGAAAAGCTGCGCCCCGGAGTCGCGGAATTTATCGCCAGGCGTGTCGGAGCGGACGTCGCACCGAGACTCGGCCGCGCCGAAAGTGCACTTTCAGAGAGGCGTTTGTCCACGCGATATATACTATCTCGATGTCGTACTACTATACCGAGTTCGTACAATGCAGCCCGGTGATGCTGATTGTAGAATTGTAGATGGAAAAAGTTTGTATTATGAGGTTTTCTACGTACAACTTTATAATCAAATATTTCGGTAACGATACTCGGTAAAGATTATTCAAATTTCTATTATCGTTAACGTTTCGATGAACTTTCGTATCACGTATATATTACAGGTTTATCTTCTATTTGGTTTCTAAACGCTCGAACCTCCTTAAGAGGAGAACGGACACTATTTTTTTCATGTACGTATCTTACAAGATAAATTCAATCTTGTCCTTCTTTCTCTCTTTCTCGCGTTAATGCCACCTAATAACCGTGATTTCTACAGACTTCAATACAAGGTAGATGCAATTATAGATAAACTCGAGGGACGCGTCTGTTAGACGAGGGACCGTATTCTACGGGGCTGATAATTACTTAACAATCTTAATAATCGCTTTTCCGCCCGGCCGTGGAAACTGCGCGTATCACCGCGCGATTTTCCACCTGTCACTTGTCGTGCGCATCCTCGCAATCTCGGTGCCGGCGGCAAGCGAGCGAGACAAGCCGCGCCGGCGCCAATCAGCGGATTATCGCGCGCCTGGCCTCTACGTAAAGCGCGTAAAGCAATCAGCGAAAAGGCGGAGGTAAGAAAACACTCCGGAGAGACTTAGAGGAGCAATTATCCTAATGGATGCAAAGTCGCGCCCTGCTCCCTGCACCAAGCATGGTAATGAGTCGATATCACCGCATACCAGGACCTTGTATCCTTCTGCCGGTCCAGCCAGGAGCAGCGAATGCTTCGTCGAAGGAAGAAGAAGGCACCGACCGTTGCCTCCCTTTTTTCTTCGCCCGTGTATCTCTCTTCGTATCGTGACGCGGATTCTCTCTCTCCCTCTCTCCGTTGCTCCCTCCCTTCCTCTCGGGAATCCGGTCAGGCACGAAATTCGCAGTCCGCAGTTCGCACCTTAAACGCGCGACCGTGTTCACACTTTCCTCGCGCGCAGATAACGCGACGGACGTCTAGCTACCTCGCTGTTGCCCTGCTGCTTCTGATTGCGTCCCTTTCGTCGTTTTGCCGCTCCGGATTCCTCCTCGCACGACGAGGCGCGCCTTTGTTCCCCATCTCTAGCGAGCCGCGGCTCGATCGCGGATGAATATCGGCAATCTCGGTGCGCGAGTCACAATTGTGAACTTTGAACTGGAACATCTGGTGCTTTTCTACGATTCATGAATTTCTCTTCCTTCTGTTCGCGTGGAATGATACTATTCGCTCTGTTTCTCTCCGAGGATACATTAAAGATCCCAACGTCATAGCGTTTTATGAGAGGGACATCCTAGAGATATTGCACAGTTATATAAGTATAGATTAAATAGATAGCTGAATATAGGTAATTGGGGCATTTACACACTGGGGAAAAAAGCAGCCAAATCAAATCGGCGATCACCCTCGTTCGAAAAATGTTGCGTCCACTGAACGAATTGTGCGTTGGCGCAACAATAAATCGCGTTGATATAGTTGCTGACCGAATAGCAATCGTTGAATCAACAGAGAACTCGTTACAGCAATTGTATAATTTCTTCAGAGGTCTAAGCGATATGGTTGAAAAAAATGTCTTAGTTTAACCAAGATTTCGTTGATTCCACTACATGTTCTTTCCCAATATAAGAATATTTCTCGAGATAATATCGCGCTATGTGACGAAAGCAGGATAAACTTAATGAAGCTGACGATACAATGTCAATACACTTAGATTGTTGTTAGCTTATCAGTTTCGCGCTTGATGTTTACGCACCTTCCACTTTTCTGACTGGCGTTGAAATATATTCAAATTACCACGCTATTCGTCGAGACGATCATAAAGTCACACACGACTGCGGCAGTGACGAGGCACGAAACGGCGAGTTATAAAAGAATGAATCCTAATCGGCCGAATATTCGAAACGGCTTCGCACTTGTCGTACGGCGCGGTTATCTGATCCATTCTTAAAAGGTGCTTCGCAAACCGGACACCACGACGCATGACCCCTGCCGCCTGCGTACCTGCCTCACGCCCGATACCTGCCGCGTTTTCACCCGCCGATGATTCGCTCGCGATTCATTGGACCTCCGATTTAACGGAAACATTCAGAATCGGCACACGCGCGCGCGCGTAAAAATGAACTAGGGAACTGTGTAGAAGTATGTAATATGGAATACCACGATTTCTAGTCTGTCGAGTGTTGCAATACAGCGGATAGCAGTGGAACTTTATTAGCCGCTGAACCTTTAATCTAACCCTAAATCTAAGACTAAAAGTCTTTGATTTATCTTAAAAAATTTTAGAGCATTCTATAATACCCGCACTCCCACTATTATTTAGTCTTGCGATCACCTCAAGTTGGACGTGTAAAACGGCGAGACAAGGTTTTTGCGTCGAAAATGCAGAACGTAAGCAATCGTCGAACGGTGAAAATCGGAGCTGGCGGAGCGTCGACATGGCCGCGCAAAATGAGAAATGCGATTTCGCAATTCGCGACGCGGGCAGAGACAGAGAGACGATCCTCGCCGGAGCAAGGACGCGAATAAACTGCAGACAAAGTGCGCACATCAGGAGTTTTTATAGCGGGTGCATTGATTGAAACGTGAACCAGTTAAAGGGTGCAACCTAATCTCCGAGGCAAGGAAAGAGCTCCGACTCCAAATGCGTACGGCTGCGTGAGTTTGTACAATAGCTTGCTGGCCCTCGTCGCCTCTTTCGGGATTCGGACGGGAACGGTGTCGTTTTCCGTCCGCTAACGAGAACAAAAAGATCCGATTGACGGCAACTCGATCAGGCTTGCGGTAGCGCGAGCAATCGACCGATTTAAAATATTTCCGGACCGGGGCGGAGATGCCGTGAAGCGTCGCGTCGCATTTCGACACCTTCCGACGACTTTTTGAAAGTGAATGTTACACCAGGTTTGTACATCAGGTTCGTACAGCCGATTATTGAACCGCGCACGTGTACAGTGGACCGCGATGTTTCGATATCTTATCCCGTAAGTCTTTCTCGTGATATTCTTATCTATCCCTTGATGTTCCATGAAGCTAAACTCCATGTGCCGTAGACGATAACATACAGTATGGCATAATATCGGCTACCAATATAATTACTTTAATGACAGGAACATTAAATCCGAATTAGAGCAAAAGTTAAGTGTGTTTGCCGCGGAACATTTGTGTGTGTGTGTGTATGATGGCGACATATGAATTTAATATAAAAAAGAAGTGATACAAATAAAACTCGAAATATCAATAAAAAGCATATATTCTCACGTATCGAATACGCTGCACCGTATAAAATCACTCATCACCCGACGTCTAATATCGCGGCCGGTTCTTCTCGGAGATATCTCCTCGATTCTAAACTATCACCACTACTTTCTCATAAGTTAATCCCAGCTCGAAAAACGAGCGGATCGAGGCTCACCGAGGGCAACAGTCACCCTAGAACAAACTAATTAGATCATACGTCTCGAATGACAGCAGTGGTGCCCAACATTCCGCAAATGACAACAGTTCGAGCGAACGGTGTAACTTCGACGCAACCGGTCGGCATCTCTAAATCTCGCGTACCTCGACTACTGACCGTGAGGCATTCGATGCGCGAAAATACATGTCATCCGGAATCGTAAATTCGTATTTGCAGTAATTTACTTTCGAGTCCCTTGAGCGTCGTCAGTGCAACGCGGGCGCGAAGGGCCTCGCACATTTTTCTCCACCTTGGCGACCGCGCAATTTTTTGAAGATACTTTTCGGCGAATAATCGTGACCGCTAGGGCGTGGTTTGCCCACCCCTGATCGGCGGGGATAGGCCGGATTGCGGGGATGGCAAACGAGATTACTCTGATCCCGAATCCAACAAACTCAGACTGATGCCTGCTAACCGCGGCTCTTCCACTCATACGCTTC
This sequence comes from Dinoponera quadriceps, assembly GCF_001313825.1. Taxonomy (NCBI): domain Eukaryota; kingdom Metazoa; phylum Arthropoda; class Insecta; order Hymenoptera; family Formicidae; genus Dinoponera; species Dinoponera quadriceps. Next base: position 516,566 of record NW_014555920.1, read on the forward strand.
GAATAATCCAATAGTTCACCGGTATCGCACGAGGTTGCTGGCTTACGGCCGATGTATCCTGGATTTATTCCGTTTGCCGGGACGTATCACGGCGTCATCGACGTCGAGGACGACACGTACGAGATCCGCGTTTATATAACGCGCGCTGTTTTAGCGGAAGACCGAGAAATGTCAGCGATTAAGGATCGTTTCGCGCGTGGAAATTGAATGAGAGCCACCTATATACAACTGCGACGGTGAATTTTAATGAAATTGAAATGATCACGGGAGAATTTGGGAAAAAGATAGAAGGAAACGAAGGAGATTACACAAATTGATTTCGAGCCAAGAAAGATGATATTTCAATTTGTAAAAGCGACACCGAAAACTCGTTACACTTTTCATACGAACTACGCAAAGATCTCGGAAAAATTAATTTCCTCCATTCAATTTGAATCAACTCGTCGTCGTATCGCGGCTGTTCGATTGGACACAATAATACGCGCGCGTATTCTTGAAAAATGTTGGCGAATATTGAAAGTGGAACTTTTCTCTTGCGTATAAATTCACCGGCGAATCGGAATTCCAAGACAAATATAATGACGACTTTGTACTATGCGATAATTGCGGTATACACAGTGTATAATTACTAAAATAACGCACACTGCGTTCGTACCGGTACTTTATGTAATATAGAGAAGGGAACGCGATAAGCTAGGTTACAAGTTGATAATATCATGCAGACATCTCCCGTAACACGTATGAAAGAGAAACTTGTTTAAAATTATAGACTCTAATGATAATAATAGCCGATAAAGAGATAAACGTAAGTAGATAGACGGATAAAGTACTCGCCGAGTCTTACGCGATCGTAATTTGTGCTATAAATATGTTACTGAATAAGAAATGATCCAATATGCGCGTCTTATTATTACTTTTAATTTCCGTATCTCTCGGCGTGGATCTGCGCTCGCGAAATAAAAAAATAATAAGAAGACCTCATTAGATAATAGTATCCTATAACTACTGTAACCGTCTATTACTTTTTATTTATCCTCGTATTTGTGGAATATTGTTTCTAACGTCACTGTATGTGTGTGCGCGCGCGTGTGTGTTCAATATAAGGATCCAGAAGACAATTCTCCAAGTCGGATTTAATGTAACCACCGCGCGATCGAACGACCGATCTCGAGAAGAGGTCGTTCGCGTTATAATCCACCGGTATAGGAGCGCGCAATTTGCATCACTCTCGTCGTTTGCATCGGCAAAATGTTATCGTGACACTGTCGACTGAACATTCGGCGGTGGAAATAACGCGAGTGCAAATTGGCGCGCCTCGGCGTATCGCCAAGTTCGCGAATATCACCGTTAATTCGTTCTTATTATAACTATCCGAAGCGCTGACCGCGTTTCCTTTTATAAATCCGGACGCGGGATTGGACTTAAATTTGAAAAGATATGACTCGCGTTCGGCGCCGAGCATTCGACGTTTCGCAGCAGCGTCGTCCGGCCAGCCTTCGCCGTCCGGAATATCGAAATCGTTTATCGCGATAATCGCGTTTTGCACATTTGGCACATCAGAGTCCCCACAAAAATCAAGTATCTAATTAACAGCAGTAATGTCTCATCACTGATAATCGACTCCCTAGAACGGCCGAAAGACACCCTGATCTCCTAGACATCCCTTAAATCACGACTTCACACGGAGAAAAAGACTGGTTAAATCAACGTGACAATAAACGAACGCGTTTCGGTTCGAAGAAACGAAATTTCCGTTTCTTATGAATCAAATTTAGTTTTTAGAACCAAGTATTCTGTTTTTTTTTTTTGTTTCTTTTCAACCAAAACGCGTTCGATTCGTTCATCGTCGTGTTATTTCAACCAATCTTTATTCTCGGTGTACAATTAAACATCTCCCGGATTACGATTAAACTCTCATATTATAGGACAGTGATCTAAAAAAAAAGTGAGTTTGATTGGATCTACCTGACGATGGATAACCGAAACGTTTTTTACCGTGCAGTTTTCAATGAGCAGAGTAGCGTCGGAACGGTGCAATCGCAATCGCGGCGATCGACGGCAGCGGCAGCGAGCTCGAAAATGCGCATCGCCGGGCCATCCCGATCGCGAGGTGGTCGGATAATTGCATGTTTGGTTATCGAGAACAAGAGTCGTTCGCTCGCGCGTCTCCGCGTTTCCCCGGCGGCGGCGACGGCCCGCGTTCGCCGTACTCTCTCGCTATCTTCTTCTCTCTCCCCCTCTTCCTCTCATATCTAAATTACTCCCAGAGTCCGAAGGTGCAGGCTCACATCGTAATTCCGTCCTCCTCACGGCTTCTCCGCAGGCTTCGTTCTCGCGGAATGGGGAGGAGTATTACTCGGTACATATATATATATATGAATATATATATATATATGTGTGTATACCGGGCTATCCGGAGTAGCGGGCAGGTGCGACGACTAATTCTTCGATTATCGGCGCACGCGGCCGCTACCTTAACGGTAATACCGGCCGCTCTTCGTATCTCAACGTGATTATTTATAATATTCGATGCTCGCGAAATCGCCGGCCCGGCCGCCGAACGAGCCCCGGGAAGGGAGAGACGGCCGCTCTTCTCCGACAACTCCGGCCGCCGGGCAAGTTCGTTCCTCGACCGGGAACGCTCCCTCTTTATTTGTTTAATTTACTCGCTTAATGCCGGACGTTAAACGAACGCGCGCCGATAATGAGGTCTCGTTTCTTCGGCTTTCGGCCGTGCGTGTAATTTCGCCACGACCGGAGCGTGTCAGGGCCGGTCTAGAAAATCTCCGCCGGGTCCTCCGCTGCGTCCTTCTCGCATGATCCCTTAAATCCCAAGACGAATTTTTGGCCCTGTGTTAAACCTTTAATTCTGCAACACGGTAGGAGCTAAGATAGCAAAATAAGTTCAGTTTCAATTTCAATAATATAATATAACCCCTACTTTTTTACCCTGATGTTTCAAATTTTCGTTTTTGCTTTTTCAGAGTTGAAAAAATATTTGTTCGAGCATATCCTAGCGAAATTTGGTTTGAGTCAGATAAATGAATTTTTTAGCATAGGCGCAAACTATCCTTAAGAACATCGGAGTAGCGTCAAAATTTCGACTCGGGATAACGAAGCGAAGAGACTCGAATAAATCGTGCCTCAGCGAAGCTCTGGCGTTTCGGGCATCTCTTTTGCGAAGCTCGAAGCTCGAAAATGTTTTTTTTTTTTCCAGCAAATTACACGCAGAATAGAAGTCACGCGACAAGGGGGATGAAAAATGACAGTCTTCACTTGAAAGTTTAATGCAGTTCCTATAATTGATGAACAGCGGTGTCTATTTTCCGCCACGGCTTGCAAAACGGTAACGATCGGTGCTTAGGTCGAGATGCGGTTAGATAAGACCGTCCCTGGTGTGCGCTTTCGCGACTCGAAAACAAACGCGCGCGGGATAGAGACATCGGGGGAATTTCCTCCGGCTCGTTCGACGGTGGAGGCGTATTTTCTGGGATTTGGGGGATTTCTTGCCGCGGACCGATGCTCTTCCGCGGATGACTGTAATCCGCTTGTCAATTAATACACGCCGGTTTGTAATTTCTTCTCGAATGACGACCCGACCGATCGTTGTTCCGCGAAGTTCGCGCGGATCACGCGCGCACTTTGGGGATAATCGAGCAATATTCCCGATAGCGGTCGAATTGAATTAACATTAACGAATGATACATTTCAGTCGGTGGGGATGGCCGAAGAGCATTTTCAATCTGTAATTAAGTCCGGCGACCGGGTACTCGCCTTTAGTGCCATTGTTATTACCGGCACTCGATCGTTACCACTTTAAGACTGAAATTAATGATCGACCGTTAAAGCGATACCCTTCCTGCACTTGCAGTCGAAAGTGAGAACACCTGCTCACCTTGAGTGATTTCCAGCGGAGTTTAATGTGTCGCGGAGAAAGGAAGACGTCGGTTATACCCGAACCTTCCTCTCTCCTTCCCGCCCGTTGTCGTCGTGACGCTCGGTCATGTTACGTGCCCCCTTTTTGTTTGATTACACGTCGCGACTCATTAAAAGATGCGCTATCGTGAATTCACTTCGAATTAGGAACTCTGATATCTGATCTCGCTTGTCTGAAGAAAATTGAAAGTGACAAATATGTGATATCTGAGGCTTTTGCGGTGCGGAGAAGTGATGAATTTGGCTCCCGGGTTGGAAAGGCGTTTTCATGTACTACATACACGAAACGTTGAAAACAAATAGCACAAAAAGTACGAGAGCCAAACCGAGCAAGACTCGAATATTTTGCAGAATCACGTGTATTATTAAATGGATGCTGGAATGATCGGTGATTACCGACATTACAGGTCCCGCCATTCTCCGAAATGACTTTACATAATTTGAAACCTTTTTACACGTGTAAAGTGCACACTTGCAAAGTGCGAAATGATAAATTGAAGACTAAGAGTGACAAAAAATTTAAAAAATGCACATAATGTTGCACCGTTTGGTGCACTTACAGCTGTCAACTCACGGAAACGTTCGCTTGATATAAAAGTTCTACAGTTCGTACAAAATGACTGTATCCCGCATTTTGGACTGGTATTAAAGAACAACGGTGTATCAATTAAAACTAAGATTAAAGGCTTAACAAAAAAAGTAAGGCGATTGCATGGGATTTCTGCATCTATATGTACGCAGTGTGTTATTCTCTTTTTCTCTCCCTTATATTATTCACTCATTTAACGCACTTTCCCATATATTTCGGGTGATGTTTCTCGCTAAATGTCCGAACGTCGTCGATCGGCAAGAGCCGATCAAGCACCGCGACGGAAAGGAGACGAATGAAGGGGACCCGGTGGAAGGAGGAGAAGCAGGAGCGGTCGGTCGCGTCTTCGTGACGTTCGGCGTTGTAGCTTCGCGTGGTCCATTCCACGGAGCCGCGAGATGGTGCACGCACGATGACGTGACCACGTGACCGTTAAAAACCTGACCTAACCGACACACACAGAGAGACCCGGGCCGCACGCCATCATCCGTGCGCGCAACGAGTCGCCGCGCCGCTGAATGAACCGCCAAGGTGTGTCTAAGTGTGCAACCTCGGCACATCGTAGCGTACACGGCGACCCCGTAAATCTATCTCTGCTCTTCCTCGAGGCGGGAGACATGCGAGAAAGAGAGAGAGAGAGGAAGAAAGAGCTGATGAACCGTTGTCCTTTCCACACCCGTCGCGAGCGAGCGGGTGCGTGCGTGCGTTTCTTTCCGCCGATCATCGGTTCAAGGTCCTCACGTACAGGTAAACGTCGTACACCACGCGGATGCGCCTCGCGTGCTGCGTCCGCGTACCCTTCCCGATGGCCGATTAGTTATCGGTGTTATCGGGCCGACTAATTCGGCGTGATATTGACAATCGGACTCTCGAGCCAAAGAGGGCTGTGAACGTGAAGCGCGTGTCAAGCGAGAGCCGTAGGTTGACATGGTCGGAGAAATATTTATAATATTATTAACGCAGTGTCGAAGGAGAGAAAGACTTGAAGGTTCGAGCGTTTGATCAAGTATGAGGAAACCTGTAATATATATATCGTTGTCGCGTGTCAATATGTGGCCCTGCGGCGGCGGTTGTTTATGGAGAAAGGGAAATTCTTTCGCTTCCCTTGCTGAAAAGCGCAACTCCTCGAGTGGCAATACCGGTTACGATTACGACGAGGCCCGCGGATTACGACATAAATTCTAATTATTCGCATTCACCGGGCAAACGGATAAGCGCGGAGCGGAATTCAAGATCCGTGCGTGCGTGCGTTGTACTATTATTCCCCACATTTATCACGTTAGCGTGTTGCAAACCGTAATTTTCCATCCCGTAAATGGCGTTTACGCTTCAACGCACGTGGCGCGCCTGCTATCCGCGCGTTTTCTCGCGCGACGAATAAACCGCGGAAGCATCTGTATCTTCCACCGGGCCCTTTGTGAAGGGTCTATTAATACAATGGTACACACACACACACACATATGTACCGCACGATGTCTTCTCGTCACGATGAAACGTCATTTTGCGGCGGCGCCGTCCGTATACGCGCGCCGCGTAATGAATGAACGAATGCAGCCGCGTGCACTTTGCGCCACGGCGAAGGCACATGCGATCCAATGAACCGTTGTCCTTCCCATCAGGAGTGCGTGCGTTTCTTTGCTCGATCGGTTCAAGGTCTTACATGACCACGAATGCGCCGTGCACATCGCGTGATGCATCGGTATTCGGTCTTCGGTCAATAGGTTAGCACCGCCGACGACTTTTACATACACGTGATTCACTATGTGTCATTGAACCGGGATAATTGGCTAGAGCGCCTCGAAATCCCCTCGCGTCGCGGCTCTTCATCACTCGAACGTCCAAAGTTTGCCGATCGCGCTTGATATGTCGCAACATCGTTATAATTTAATTAAATGTAAATTGTAATATTAATTTATCGTATAAATTACCTTCAAACTCTTAAGAAAGATAACTCGCAATAATTCCGACGCCAATTAATTAAACCCAAAGTATTATTTCGTAACACACGCTGGACTTCCTAATCGACGGATTTACGAGGACTCAAATCGAGACCGTCGACTTGCATCGATCGACGGGGGCCGTGACGGTCCTTTCGCGCGCAATTATTTTAATAATCCCGCGAGTTCGGCGCCATTTACGATATGCGAATGATATTGGGGGTAGAGTTTTAATTGGTACTATAAAGGAACGGATTCTTCCTCGTTGCAAGACCGAGCGAACTATCTCGGGCAAGAGCGAAGCCACCCGGTGGCAGTCGACAGGGTGCCATTACGGGCCCTACGCTCTTCCCGGAACCGCCGTAAACGTTAAATATCCTCCGGCCCCGCTCCGGCCTCGATATAATGCGATATTAATAAAAACCGATTTTATTAGCGGACGGTGGCCGACAGTGGGACTGTGGGAAACTGCGGTAAGAAAGCGAGCTCGGGCCGGGCCAAGCTCGATCGCCGGCCGCTAATCGAGCAGCCCGATCGGGATCTAAGATCAGGAAGAGGAAGGCGATAATGCGCTACGGGGGTGGACGACCTGCACCCACCTCTCTCGAGTATTCAATTCCTCGCTCTCCCTACCCCTCGCTCGGGTCTCACTCCGCATCGACGCAATAATTGCAATCTCACGGGGGGAGGGGGGGGGGATGAATGGAAATGGGTCAGATCGTATCTCGATTCTGAGTGGTCGTAATGGAGAGCGCTACACGTGGATAAAGCCGGGTTCTCCACTTATCTTCGCGCCCCTAAATTTTTTATGACACTATCATAGCTCTTGTTGATTTTATTCTTTTTTGTATGCGCGGTAACGAGCGAAGTTTGTTTATCTTGAGTCTTTACAGGGTATCGTAAAAATTGAGATTCATTTTTTATCGGCAAAAAATGTATAGAAATCAATAGTAATATCGGAAATTCGGAAGTCGCGAGAAGAAATTAGCCTGATCGGATATTTGCCGAAGATGTTTCTCGGGGGGGGGGGGG
>NW_014555920.1:524072-615861 GCF_001313825.1 Dinoponera quadriceps
GGGGGGGGGGAGATTCGATTTCGAAGTAACGTTACAACGATTACATCCTCGATAAAATATTTCGTTGCGGCCGATTCACGCCTTCGGACATGTGTATTAACCACGAGCAGCTCACTCGAAGCGCTCATAACTCCGCGGCGGCGTCGATTCCGATTTCGTAGATACGCCGTGCGTTTCGGGACAGATCGGGCGGCAGATGGGACTGCCCGGGCACGATTCGATTTCGATCTCTCGCTCTCGATCCCATAAATATCAGGGCGAGGCAGCCCGCCGGATAATTACGTATCGCGGCGTATACGTGGGGCGGAGAACGTGGCGCGTTCAATAGGCACCGATATTATGCCTATACGTAGTCGCGGCACGCTTGACCTCCTGACACCCGAGATGATATAATAATAATTGTTGTATATCGGTAACCACATTCGCGCGCGCACAGATCCATTGGCAAGGAGAAAGAGGTGGAGAGACAGAGAGCGAAAAAGAACGAAGTCATTGGCACGGCGACTCTCTTCTTCTCTCTCTCTCTCGCTCTCGGGGAACGAAGGACCCAGATACTACTCAGGGTGGCCCGATATATACAGGGTGGAGCACTTAACTCGCACTTCTCACTCGAGAGATACTGCCCGAGCGTTAAGAAGTTATTAAGGCCGAGGGCTGCGCGGGTCAACGTGTGCAAGGCCGAAACCGAAGAGTTACTCCCTAGTACGAGATCGGTTGCAAGTGGCCGGTGAAATATATTGGCATCTCTCTCTCTCTCTCTCTCTTTCTTCCTTCCTTCCTCCCTCCTTCTCTCTGCGGCTCGAACTTTTATTGTATCAAAAATTATTAACGCTCGATGCTCTACGTTCTTCTCGTCGTTTTTCTGCATTCTCGTTTCTGCGAGCGATCGTTATTATTTCTTTCTTAATCCCCGACGATAATTTCGACATGTCAAAATACGAACGTGTGTGTGAATTACGCGTGAACTCGTTGCTACCTTAATGAAGATTCGAGCCCGATGGTATTGTCGCTCTCTAATTGTTAAATTTTAACAAAATATTAAATAATTAAATGTTAAATATGTACAATATGTTGGATTCTATCGGATTGCATTCATCCTTCAACCTAGCTCGGCACGAAGAAATCCGCAAAGCGGCACGTGAAGTCTCCTCCGGTCACGAAGTGAGAACTGCAAGACTACTCGTATTTTTTATCCGACTCTTCAGCTGCAACGTGCAGGAAGAAAGAGAACAAGAAGAAGAAGGAGAAGAAGAAGAAGAGGCGCCCTCTGACGCGTTTAATCTCTCTTCCACGCTGTTCGGCGTTTTGATCTCGTTCCACGAAGAAAATCCCAGTTCTCGTCAGCCGTTCTCCCTCTCCTCCCTTTTTCTCATCGCGGAGAACAACGGACGAGGCTGCATACGGGGGAAAAAAGAAGAAACGAAGGAGAAGAACGAGCGCGCTTCCAGTCGCCGCGTATCGCGAGGCAAGTGTAAGCGTACGGAGAGTAGAGAGAACGAGAGAGAACGAGTGAAGAAGAGGGGTCTCAGTCGGAGTCGTGTGGAGTAAAACGATGATCGGCCGGTTTGAAATACGTGGCCATTAACGGCCATAACCATTACCGATTCGACAGAATTGTGAGGTTAGCGTGGCCCGATCCCCCTACGTGCTTTACTTACCTGTCAAGAAATTAGCATATTATCTGAACGGTGGCTCCGCTGCCTCCGATTCTCCTATGGGAGAACCGCCGCTCTCTTTCTCTCTGGCCATTTCCTCCACATCCCTCCCCGGTCCCCCTTTTCCACCTTCTCTTCGTTTTACCCCTCTGATTCCCCTTTCGCTTTCGGAAGTCTTCTCGAGGTGCTCGCGGATCGCGACGTCATTACGGTCGTTAAAGCGAGAATAAGCTCGGAATAATTAAAACTCCGATAAGCCCTGGGCCGCTCCCTCACCCCGCGACGTTTGACGAAACGTTCCCATCTCAGAGGCGAGTTCGTTACCTGTCGGTAGCCACTTGACGCTTTAATTAACCGTCAGTATTTCGCGAATCAACGTTGCTCGTAACGGTGGGAGGATGAGTGACGTTGAATAAATAAAATTCGAATGTAATTCCTTTATTCGTGCGTTTATTCGTTTATTTTTATTTCCGATTAAGGTACTAAAATTTTTTTTATTTTCCGGTAATTACGATATAAAGAGAAATATTTCACTCATACATGACAAGAGAAATCTCACGTATTTAAATGACGTGAGGATTTTCACATATTGTCTAAGGAAGATTAGTAGAATCTAGAATTTTTATTAATTTAATTGAATTTGTATTGATACGAGTATTACACCGCAAATCCAAATGTGTCATTTTTACAAATATCTAAAAACGAATCGTTTGACTGAACTTTTTACATGTTTCTTGCCGTTTTATGCCATTCAAGACGTTTAGTCGCGTTAAATTATAAGTTAATATGTCCGTATTAAATGACTTCTTTTCTGTATTTATTCGGAAAACAGATCGGAGCGGGAGCCCTGATCGAAAAGCGTCGCGATTCTCTCGATTCTTCGCATCGAGATTTAGCGGCCGTATTAATTTCCAAGTTGGCTTCGTTCCCAAGCAAACCCAGTAAACGAACCGATTCTCGCGCTTTGACGGTCGCGAGAGAAGAGGCGATCGGGCCAGGTGCCGGCGGAAAGTCTCGCTCGGCAACGAGAGGAGATCGTTCGGGGCCGAGAGAGCCGACAATTACGGTCGGTGGTGGCGCAGTTTCCTCGAAACTTCGCCGTTGACCCGTCGTCCGGTCGTAATCAGCGAAACCGAGGTATATCCGCGGCCGGTACTCGCGAGCCGACTGTCGAAAGCCGGAAAGGTAAACACGAAGTCGCGAAATAGCAATGGCAAAACCAGGCTCCAAGCGGCCTTATAAACGGGTAAGAAGCGCGGGAGCGTTTCTACGTAGTCGCTGTTGCGCTCGGCTCTCCGCGCGATCATCGTCACTCGTAAAACTAACTGCCGCTTGCTCAACGATTATCTCTTATTCTTCCAGCTTTCGAGCGGTTTCCAGTCCGAGGCCGACCTCTCTCTTTCTCTTCCTTCATTTCTCTCTCTTTCTCCCTTTCCGTTTCACTTCTTCCTTTTCCCATCTCTCCGGGGCAGTAAACGCCTCGGGACGAAGGGGAATCGGCCGAACGGGTGGCTGGTGCCTTTCTATGAAGCTGTTAACTTCTCGCAAATGTACGCGTTACCGGCTCGTTGCGGTCGTGCGAAACTAACCGCCGATTTCTTAGCTCCTTTAACCTTCCTCCGTGCCCCTGAACACGATTACATTGTTAAACAGCGCGCCGGCCTCCGTTGGGGGTAGCCTTCGGCCTGAGTGAGCATCGTTCGTAGCTGGTGTCGATACGGTGTTGATCGTTATTGCGTTGTGTAACAAGATGATGTTGTTAACACGAAGAGAAGTGAAAAGATCGCTTTTACAGGGTAGTTCGTATTAATTCGTGGCTACTCTCTTCACTTCGCGAGATTCTTTGGTTAATTTGAGATCGCCTCAAGTGGTCTTAATGGTAACGCAATAAGTGAGTCAGTCCTATTCCCCCGCGTATCGCAACTTCGGGCAATAAAGCCGAAATTGTTTAACGTAAACGAACGTAATTGGATCTCGGAGGCACGAAACGCGAAAGAAAGACCACGGTAGCATCTTACGGCATCGCAGAACTTAATGGGGTTAACCCCAGCTAACCCACGTATAATTAAAAACAGAAAATGATCCGCGGCGAATCGGTATTATTGATCCGGAGAATTTTACGTCATCGTCTTCGAGAGCCGCGGTAATACCCGTGCTTTAATTTGGCAGACACCTTCCGTCTAGCGCACAAGTATTTCGTGATTTATTGCTTCGCAAAATTGAAACTTTATATATTAGAAGCGTTCTCTTATTTTCAAAAGTGGAAACTTTCACTAAAACATTTGCACTCGACTTCTCATGGCCCAATATTGAGAATTTATCTACATTTTTAAATTGTTATTTAAAAATGCACACTTTCCGTATCATTGCATATTTTTCAGGTCAACTAATTTTGTTAATTCTTTTTAATATCAATTTAATATTTAAAGACGATCTTGAACGGCACTTAAGAGAGGCGATACTTTAAATAAATGGATGGACATCTGAACAATGTTCCTATAAATCGAGTTCAATAAGGAGACAAGTGACAAGAGTACAGGCATCAAGATATGGTAACGGCACCGAAAGAGCAGATACGCATCCGCGCGATCAGTGCCACGCGTAATGCGTATCATTGGCCGGTCCTCGTAAACACGAGTGCAAAAAACAATTATTAAGCGGAGATTGAAGAGAACGGCAGTCGGCCGTCAAGTCGGAGAAGTAGTGAGCTGACGCGAGGGGCGAGGACAAGGACGAGGATCTTTAGCGTGGATCCCACGGCCGTTCCCGCTCCTTTAGTTTCGGCCGCAGCGGAACATCCTTCGCGCGCGCGCGCGCGCACACGGATATTAACGCACCGATCGTAAGAATCGAATTTACCTCGGCTACGCCCGTAAATTAGAGCAAATCCGGACCTCAACGCTGCCTGGCGTCCAGCCCTGGAACGCTTTAGCTAACGAGGCACTTTTGTTTTCGAGTCGTTCAACTTTCCTACAACGAGGTTCGATGTTACTTTGAACGCACACTGATAGTAAATTATAATTACCTCTGGTGCCAACCAGATTTTATGGTAGTAGCAACATGCACATAAGATTATTACTATTGACACTATAATAACACTGATTTATTTTCATGGTTGAAATAAAAAATCTAGCATATTGGAGACTGAAGATTACGGGTTAAGGATTGTGACTTGAGCGATCGGGACTCATCGAATTCCAATTTCTAATCCGCAATCCGCAATCTCCAATAGCCAGTCTGATACGGGCTTGGGGAAATCGCATGTCGCAAATTGCACGAATCGCAGGGGCACCTTTAGCTCGGAACGCGGATTACGGGCTCGGGGATGTCAACGGCGATGCGACCAGTACATCGATCTCCCGCGGCTCCCGACGCGTGATCGAACAATTTCTCACGATTATACGTAGCATATCGATTTCCGCGCATCGCCGTTACGACGGCATTTGAATAATGAAAGCGCGGTTACGTTTCGGCGGACGTGGTGCGTCACTCGCCCGCCGCTGCGAGAGAGCAATAGGAACGATAATTAATACCATTAATTTCTCTTCGGCAAGTCGGCCTAACGACCGGCCTGTCCCCCCGGAACAATGCGCGCGCTTCTCGAGTGTGCCGGCGATATAACGCTTTTGCCCGTTGCATTCGCGATAATTGGCTGGCGGGAATTTTACGACGGTCGCGATCGCGGTGCGCGCTCGGACGATTGATAGCGCTTACGTCGTTTATTCGCCGTTGTAGGTCCGCGTGCATTAATAAAATGGATTAAATTGATCGAGGCGAATTAACACATCGTACGCGCGCGCGGATAAGTTCCCGAAAGAAGAAAGCCCGTATGACAGAAATAACGTGTAGACGCGTATGATATGAGGGTCGTCTTTAGATCTGTTCGCCTCGCGGTGAGATCAAAGATTTAACGAAATTGGACAACGAGTACTCGTCATACACTTGACGTCGAGCGTCTTGAAATACTCAGAATCGCTAATTCGTGCCTTCGTCGTCGACGCTGTCGGTCAGTGCTCGTGCTATCGGGTGTTCTTAAAATAGTGCCGTCCAACTGACCAGTGGAATTTTTATTCCTGCAGAAATGACGAGCCGGGCGATAGCACTTTGTTTCTAATACACGCAGCATATCGTTTATCTAAATATTCTTAATAATCATAAGAATTTGAATAATTATCAATATAAAGGAAAAGTCATTCACGGTAAATGGGCATATGTGGCCATGTTAGAAGATAAATCAACACGAAGGTGTATTCATAGAAAGATTCATTAATCGATGTTATTACAGGACGTCCCAAACTTTTCTTCCAATCGCTCATGCAAAGATAAATGAGTTAAACTGAACGGAAAAATTCTCTGCCATTTTGCAAACAACCGCGTAAAATGATTCTCGACATTTGAATCGGCCACGAAAACCCCGAGAAATCCATGAATCCTTTCGTCTGAGAGAATCTCTCTACGTACACACTTACATTCACTGTGAATCGAAGAAGGGGCACCGCTAGCGGGGAAGACGACTGGTATGGGGATCGGAGAGGGGAACGTCGCGAACGCGATCGAGGAGTGGGTTAGACTACCACCACCACCGCGGAATTGCATATTTATAAAATGCAAATTCTAATTGCGGTAATAGGAACGCGAAATTAATGATTGCATTTAAAACGCTTTATCAGCCCGCGGCACATTTTAACTCACGTAATAAGCACCGCATACAGACGTACACGTGCACACGCGTTAAGCCCGTACATCTCACGTACACATACACAACAGTCACGTGTGTTTTATCATGCTACTGCGCGTCCACACGGCTTACTCGGCACACGTGTCTTTATGTGTGGTCGCACGTAGAAAATAATAACACAGACAGTAGCCGAGGTAGAACCCAACCGGGGCACCATTATACTCACCGGTACACACGTACGGATAAGTTGTGCTATTACACCGACATAGAACGCTGATAATTACACATTCCTAATTAGCGTAATTGACGGTATAATCGAACTCAGTATATACACCTTCGACCTTTGCAGACCGCTCGTCCTCTTTTATTCACCTCGTTTTGGAAAGGGGCTACCACGTCGAAATAATTTTTCTCCTTTCCTTCCCGAGACTGATATATTTTAATAACGATATGACGATATATGATATATTTTAGTATACGAGGGGCGAAAAGGGAAGCGTTTTGATGATGTGGAGGCGGTAAAAACAGCTTCGCAAAAAGCACTGGACGATATCAAAGTTGAAGAGTTCCAGAGATGCTTCAAACAGTGGGAAAAAAGACTTGACAAGTGCATCGCATCTAATGGAGAATATTTTGAAGGTGACTGAAGGAATTTTATAAGAAAGTTAATAAATAAAGTTTTTATACAAAAAATCCGGTTTTTTTGGGTCCCCCCTCGTATATTTAGTCGTTCCGATTTGTTTTCACGAGAGGGCGACGCGCGTGTCCTGTTTTGGTCGATAATTTCGATAGAGAATACATTGATATCAACTGAAGCAAACCCTCGAGATGTTTAAGTTGATCATAGTTTGCGTAGAAAAAAATTCGTCTTAAACGAAGATAAATATTCTCATATATAAGCAAGAATATTATCATATTTTTAGAAGATTTTAGAAGATTTTCAGTCTTGAATTGAGTTCAAGTAATACTTGTATCAATACAAATTCAATAAAATCGGGACTGAAATTTTTCTATGGAAATTATAATACTTTTGTTTATACATAACAATATTCTTGATTTAACTAATTTTTGTCTGCATAGTGATGCTAATAGTCAGCATGTACTGTCTCTGTAATAACGATGCCGATGTAAATCAAATATTTCTGCATTCGGCTATCCGAGTGTCCGTACAATTTCAAAAATATCCAAGTATCCAATAATCCAGATAATTTCAGAAACACCGAGGTATCTGCATACTTAGATAAAACTCGAAATATTGGAGCGCCTAGAATTGATACCATTAGTACGTGAGTGTGACTGATCGTGATACCTGATTTTCCACATCTCATGCCTCCGAGTCTCTACGCGCGAATAATTTCCACGCACATTTCGCTCACGTGTCAGAAATAAATTGGAGAAATCACGTAACGATACATGTACAAATAGTACCACCCTCGAGAATACTACTAATCTACGTGCCATAATTTAACGCGCTAGGGCGAGTTTCCGATAACGTCGGCCGGTTCTCGGGTGGAAAGCGAGCTGAAGCTGTCGGACGACCGCGCTCCGTTTTCGCGAAAAATGGAAAAGTATTTTTGTTATCGTCTCGCTGCGAGCGAGCCGGCGACCACCCGCCCATTGGGCGGGACTTCGCATTTCGCGACGCTTTCGCTTCGGGGTACGTAAACAGTCGGTGAATGTGCGTTGTAGGGTTAGCTTGGCAGCCGGCCACGCCTACCGGGCGGAGAGAACTTTCGCACAACCGTACACTCGACGTATTACGTCGCCCGATACCGGAAGGAGAGCTTTCGTTATTTTCTGTGAAAACACACCTTGCGTTCGCTCCAAGTTCGCCCTTTTCTTTCCTTCTCGTTCCTATGGGAAACAGCCGATCCTGCCACTCGCTGCAACGTCGCGTCACCGAGCGCGAGTGTCTCGCACGATTTGCCAAATGTTCCTTGGAAATGTCGAGAAAGGAAGTCTCGATGTATTTTCTCCACTATTTTGAGAATTTTAGCAATTAATAAATCAAAACAGAGCCCGCAGAATCGCTTTAGCGTATCTTGAAATTGCCGCATCGCGCCCATTCATTAGTTATTTTCTCCTAGTTAATTCTTTTTTTCCTGTTGTTCCATTTTATTTATTATATGTAGTATAGAAACGTTAATCGGTTGATGTTTATATGCATATTGCATAGCGGTGAATAAGTAGATACTTCACGCGTTATGGTCCAGTGAAATTTCAGCAGTCCATATTTCACATTGGCTAATCGCAGCGTGCGTTGATTTAAACGGGAACCCACCGTGGTTTGGTTTACGCACGTGAAAGCAATTATTCATATACGCACCTTGTGTGTACTCTTAATTTAATTTATGCCGGAAGAGGTTTTTGTACTGCCTAGAGGAACAGAGCGTCTGCCGCTTTACGTTCATTAGCGATTTTCCGGCTTTTTTCCGGCTGCGTGCATTGCGTATCAACTCGAAACGTAATTATAAGCGTGCATCTGAATATAGACGTCACGAACGAACACAACGAGAGCGTGTTCATCTTCCACATGCGGCCGCCGCTGAGGTATGCAATTTATCTAACCGTAAATCGAAACGTTGCTACCGTTCGCGAGTTATCTGGTTAGAGAACTTTCGTGTCTGGTGTGTGTGCCCGCGCGTTTGTGTGTATGTGTGTATTTAGAAGCAATAGAACAGTATCTACACGCAAGTGCATAAACGCCTTTCAACCAGCACAATCAGTGTCACATTTCATAGCTCGAAGACAATAGAGCAGCACGTTTTAGGGGAGACCGGAGCAGGTTCGGTAACTTTTCCAAATTTCGGTGTTGAAACTTTCCAGACAACTAATCGTCGTGATTTACCAAATAAATATGATTGTGCACATTGAGAAATGTACGTTTAAAACTATTTAGTAACAAGTGAGAGGTTATTTGTAACATATTTTCGATAGTCGGAATATAACGCACATATGTTAAAAGAACACATGTTAAAAGATCACATTATATGTGATAAGGGACAAACATCAATATATTCCTTTAACATTTAACACACACATAAATATGTTCCTTTAACATACGTGTGTTAATTTAAATGTCAGTATGTTAAAAGTGTAAACGTCTTAACACGCTTCAAACATATTACTGATAACAAACTTCATTTTGCAGTATAGTATATATGTTCTAAAACGAACATTTTGCGACTCCTTTCGCACTGTTTCATAATAAATATATAAACGAAACATTTTACTAACCTGACCCTCATTTGTGTGTGTGTGTGTGTGTGTGTGTGTGAACTCGTCCCAGTCTCCTCTATATTTTCCTCTGCGTCCAAACTCTAGAGAGCAGTGCGCAAAAATCGAACTCGTTCGAAACGATTTTTTCAATATTCAAACATATTCAAGAATAATACGTAAACAGACAGCAGATATAAACAGCGCACGCGTCCATACATATGCGTAATATTTAACAGGCTCTCTCTTCAGAACAGAATCGCCCTCTTATTTTGTCAACGTTCATTATGCAAGCAGGGCGTGTCGATCAGTTTAGACCGATCTTACAGGCATGCTGATAGCGCTAACAGCCACCGTTAAGAGAGGGAGATAACATATCCGTTTATTAATCTGCCGATGTGGGCCGCGAGTGGCTGGCTGGCTTTACGCAAAACTGGAAGCGTGCAGGTGCAACGACGGCTAACACGCCGCATACGTTCGTTAATTAACGCGGCCTTCCCCACCTTTCTCGTTAACGGCCGATAAGTATCTCGGCGATTAATAGGGGATACCCGGTTTCTTCTGACGCGTACGTACGAATGATCGCAATTTAAGGAAAAGAAAGAGTAGCGCGCGTGTCCACAAGAAAGACGTGTCGGGCAAGGAGGAAAGGAAATTGAGAGAAGGGATCTCGATAGTCCCGGAAGTAACGGATCGAAGCGATCGTAACGACGGTGTACGCTTTTCTGCACGGTGTTTATGTCACACGTGGCGTTGTTCGTCCGGCGCAGGATGTACGCGTCGGTTTTGTACGTCGAGTGCGTGCGATGCACGCATCAGGACGTCGCTATATTGCCGCGTAAAATCACCTTTCGTATCCGCATTTTAATCAAAGAAAATCTCGCATTTTGATTCTTATCGGGTAGTTCGCGAAGTTCTCGCTGGAAAATTGTAACTGTCCGGATGCGTGAAGATACGTTTAGTTTAAAGAGAGTTAACTACGAAATGATTCTTTGCTCTTGACCGAACTGCCTCATGCATTGAAATCACCAGAGAGTATTCGTCTCGAGGACGATTGGATGCTGGTACATCGAAGGGGTGGCATTGGATTGGCCGCGCGGAGAATGACTCGTTATTTCTATAGACCGCTATTGGAGGTGAATATGGAAGACGATTGAGGGTGCAATGGCTCAACAGTATGAACATATTATTTGCGATGTATGAAAGAAGTATTATGATTTTACATATCTCAAGGCTTACACTGAAAAAAGGGATTTGGTGATAAATTTGAAATTTACCGAATATTTGCGGACCAAGGCTACCGATGTGCCGATGGCTAAATACGCATTCGAGGAAAAAATGGCAACCCCTCATTGATCAAAGAACACATTGCCTCGAGCTGCCGATTAACTCGCAAGGTACCTTGTACCCCAAGAACCGAGCACATCTCATTGTTGTGTCTCATTATGTGTCTCACAATCCTTACGGTTGCGCGAGGTGTTTACGGAGAAAAGCGCTCAACCGATTCTCCACGAGTCGTTATCGCGACATTTCCTCTCCCCTCCCACCTCTCTTTGTCATTCGCCTTCTTTCACGCTCGAGGAAACGCTCGTATCGCCGCGCAGCCGGATCGTTGTAAGAGAGAACCAGCAATTTCTCGCGTTCTTGCGCCGCCGTCGCGCCGCTCGCTTTCTTCGCACCGCCGGTAATCCAATTCGCCATTATATGGCCGCTTCTTTTCCGCAAATGGGCGCGGTTGCGCGCTGAGTAATTCACACCGGTCCCTTTTTCTGGGCTTTCCCTTCCCAAGGGAATGCGACCGACAACGGCCGCGCGACAACCCGCCGTCTTTTCGCGTGGAATTGTCGCGCGCATCGTCACGAGAGGCGTTACGAAGCGTCCTATAAACGTGATTAATCCGCGAACGTCCGCGTCACGAAGAGCGCGACAAGAAACGTTTCGCGAACGTATCCCCGTTTCCTATTCTACGAACTTGGCCGGACTACAGAGAAGAACAGTTTCCACCAAAGAGCTTTCTTGACGCTTAACTTTGCCACTCGGAATCATTTGACAAAATTATATCCACCCACCCGGTACGTCGCATGAAAATATTGAAGATAAAATTATACGAGAAAAATTTTCCAATATAAAACTACAAAATGCGTTCCAATGTAATTCGACGTAATTATCGCAAGGATTCTGTATAAAAAAAAAAAAAGAAGGAGAAAAAGAAACTTCTCCGACGTGGAATTAAACTACAGTCTTCTGAAAAAAAATGAGCTGGGTGTATTTATATTACTGTACTATACTGTATATATTACAAGATAGGTGTACTTATCATTATACTATCGAGGAGAACTTGTTAGTGTATGAAAATGTCCAGTACACGCTCAGTTTGCACGCATATGGCATATATAAACAGATTTAATATTTAATATATGCTACTATCAGAACAGACTGTCTCGAGATTACGGGATAAGCACTAAACGACAAGCCGAGAGATCGCGAGTGGTTTCACGGCTTCGTGGATGTCTGCCGATGCGATTTCCGTCGAAATCACCGGCGCCTTGCGGTCCGCGCACAACGCGGTAAATTTCCCGCGCGCCGACGTGACCGACACGCGCGAGCACGGCGGCGCGCGAAGCCGGGTATTAATATGCGCCAGCTCGGAAATAAATCCTCTTTACTCAGAACGAGCCCCACGATTTCCATATCCCCGCTCGTTGCCACGCGAAAAATATTTGCCGCCTGGGGCAATAAGAGGAAAACGAACGGCACACGAAAGAGACGGAACGAGAGGTAGAATGAGAAGAAGAACGACAGAGAATCGTGAATGAAAAAGCGGAAAGACGCGGAGCTCGAAGGATAGATAGATAGAAATAAGAATGAAGAAAGAAAGGGAGAGAGAGAAGGGGGCGAGGGAGGAACGGAGAAAACGAGAGGGGTGAATCGTGGCGTCGAGTAACGAAAATTATGAAAATTTCGGCATCGCGTACGACAAGATGGACGAGGACGATGTCGACGGCGGAGGAAACGCGGTGAGGAGGCGAAGGCCATTAGAATCTTTCGCAATTACCGAGCCGGATTAAATTAGTACCCCGAGGTTTCGCGTGTTCGCTAATGGCCTTAACTGTTTGTAAATGTAATCGTGGATCCTTACGTAGTCAGTTCATACGCGCACGGATGAGCGTATATATACATGTCGTGTGTGTGTGGGTGTGTGTGTATGGATGGGTGCACCAACGATCGCTGGTGTCTTAGATTGTACGACTCGTCCGTCCGTCGCACGGACTATCACGGTGATTCGTCTGCGTGAACAGCGGTTTGAAGGCGTAATGTATGTAAACAGGCCGCGTCTTTCGTCGTTTCGCGTCTTTCTTCTTATTCCGTTCGTTCCGCTTTTTCTCTCTCATCTAACTGAGAGTCGAGTTACCTTTGACACCGTCCTCTGACGTGAGAAAACAACCGATGAAGTCCCGAGGCAACAACGTTAGGCAACATCATCGGTTTTACTTCATTACAATTGTCATCCATTTGGACTGAGAATAATCCTCATATATGTCTTATATATTTTTAATATGATAATTATTTTTGGTAAGATAATTAACTTATTTAATATAGGTTACATTTTGAGAAAAGTATCAAAGGCAGTCTTTACCGATCGAAGCTTCCGACATGTTCACGGCTCGTCTTAACTAAATTACCTGCCGCGTCACGGACAAACTTCAATATTTGTAGAAACTCCGCGAAATCACACGTAACGACTTACCTGAAACAGAAAAAGTCGAGATTATATTTTGTGGCGTTCTCCTTTCTGCCAGACTATTCGAGAATTAATATCTCTCGACAGGCATTAAATGTATAAAGATGCGTATTACATGGACGTAGTTTATTCTACGTTTTTTCTATTATTCATTATACTCGGTGTTCTTGTTCTCATTTTGCCCGATATACCGATAATTAATATTTTCTCGAGAAGTCTCTGAAGTGGCGGAAGTACCGGCGATAAGCTCGTCAGAGAGAACGCACGGATAAAATAATACAGACGTGCTTAACATCACGGAACATGTTCGGAAATTCTGCACAGTAATGCATCGATCTTATCCCCATTCGTTTAACTTAAAGCGCGTGCTCGCCCCTCCGAAACGCAATGGGACGCGATTGATGAAAGACGTCGGCGGGGAGGTTGTTGTTGATCGCGCGTGTCCCGGGCTGGCCTACCCGCTGATACCAGGAAGACTATATAAGACCGATAATAAATTATTTAATCGGCTGGTGGCATCGCGCCGTCCAAATGTGTTCCACGAGGTAAGTGATACATCATCGTTCCGCGACGTACAATTCGCCAAGTTTTATCGATCGCTTACACCACGATGCAGCGAATTTCCCGACAGATGGTAATCGTCGGGCACGACGGGTTCAATTCTTATCTCTCGTTTGAATTTTCAAGTGCGAGTCACCACCACCTTGAAAATTCAACGAGAGATAAGAATTGAGGTTGGCGGCGGCGATTGATTCACGAACGTTTCGTGGGGGATGAAATTTTCGACAAAAGGGAAGGGACTCGTAGGTAGATTATTTCGCGTCACAACGGCGGGACAATTCCGCGCGATGCAATTTGTCCCCGATGGAAAATATATTGGGGCAATCTCACCCCCGTGTCACGGTATATTGGATAACGTATGGCGCGACTCGGTAACATGACACGCGAATATACAGCGCGGCAATCACGGGCTCCTTAAGAATAAGGAGAGACGATATTATTTTACTTAATTTGCAAATTTTGCGTGCTAATATGCAATTGAAGAATAACTCGAATATTCAGTCTCTCGGTCTCCGTGTCGCGACGCACGAAATTTATGCATTTAATTAACTAACTTAATCCTCACGTTGCGCGGCGATAACGTTGAACGTCACGGGGAAAAAGAGTTGACGGGGGTATAAGAAATAGGTTCGCGACCTCAACCACGACAGGTGATATCGGCCTCAAGGATCCTTTATTAAATCCCTCAATCAGTTATCGCGCTGCATAATTCGTGAAATGAAATTACCCTCAAGTTACGACGGCAACTATATTTTTCTCTGACCTACATTAATATCAATAAATAAGCTTTCCGTCGAGGAAAAAGTTATTTTCATCTCTCTCTCTCTCTCTCTCTCTCTCCCTCTCTCTCACTCTTTTTCATATTCTTTATGTTTTCTATTATTTTTAAACTAATTTTGAGAGAAAAGAAACAATTACTTCGGAAATCCAGTCTCTCTAATCTACCATGGCGACGTGTGTTAGTCCATTTTCACAGATCGGTCGCTTTCGTTTCCGCGGTGGCGCGAGGTAGGGTGAAGAGGGATGATAGAAGGTGAAAAGAGAAAGAGAGAGAGAGAGGAGGTACTACTGATACCGGAGAGACTTATGTGCTCGAGCTTCACCATCGTAACCCACATCTTGACCGGAAATTAGCCGGGGAAAAATGAAGCCAGCCGCGCGCGCGGCTATCGACGAAAATCACCGTGGAAGGTATTCGCCATTTTTTCGCGTACACCATTCATCATTGTCCAGACGTTTACGTAACGAGTTCGGTGAGAGACCGCGGGGACTGAGTAAATATAAATTTAAATTTTGTCTCAATTTAATTTCGAGACTTGTCTCAACTTCTATTTCAATTACAAGACGATCCTAATTTAAGACTCATTTTTCTCATAAGTTCTGCTTTAAGTACGCGATAAATCATTCCGCTTTACCGAAAACACCAACAAACAGCCGAATTGAAAATAATAGAAGTAAACTCATGTAAAATAAAATATACGTTAAGTGAATTTACATATTCGTCGTTAATCAAAACGGAGGAAGAGAGAAGCACGATTTTGGACGTGCTTCGCGTACACACGGCCGTCGTCGTTATTGTTGAGTACCGATGCAGAAGAAGTCACGGTTTCCTCCTATGGCAGGCGCATCTACGATTCCGCCGTTGGAAGTTGGCGGACGATACGACTGCGGCATGGTAAAATATGGAAATACGTCAGCCCTTTAGGGTATATCCGAGATAAGCGCGTCTACGGTGGATATTAAGTAACATTAGGCCATTACTTTCGAGTCTGGCGCGGCAGAACTTTACAGGGGAGTCTGACTTTAACTCGGCACGCCTCTGCAAATTGTCCGACCATTAGGGTTACATCGCGCGAAAGATGGATACGTGTACACGTAGCAGCGTTAAAGTAAGCGCTGGCGCGAGCAGTGCCAATGGCCGATTCGACGAGTAATCCGTATCTTTTCGTCTTTTCGAGCAAATCGAATTACGATCGACAGAATACGTAAAAGTGTGACTGCGATGTGGGAATGAGAAGACCAACCGAGCCGAACGATACGATTGGAATCAACGCCGCGAGGTGCGAAAGAGCGCTCGTGACTCGCGCCGAGGAAATGAGCTCCGTGTGACTCTCGTAGGCGCGAGGCCTTTCGCTTTGTGTGCCGGCCAGTCGTGAAATTACAATCGATTCTTACGAGAGTTGTTACGGAAAGCCTGACACCAAAGCCGGATTTTTCCCCAAGCGATCAATTGATAATGACTCACTCTTGCCGAAAGCGTCGAAATGTTTCTTCCCGTAAAATTATTAAATTGTCGATTTCCAATCAAGTTTCACGTCTTACGTTCGTTGAATATTTCCGCACGGAAAAAAATCTAGTTGTATTAACCAGAAAGGGAAGAACTAGATGTGTCGAGGGCGAGAGCGGAAATTTCAGACATCATCGGAGTCAAAGTAAAGGTAAATGACTTTCCGAGACGCGAAGTCTATTTCTAACGAATTCGCGCTACGAGCTTGAAGTGATCCTTTTTTTCGCATTTTCGCATCGGGACATATTATACATGTATATGCCGTGATACAAATTGCTCCGATATAACGAATTACGAGTGAACGCGAATTGTGGTTCTCACACCGACTGCGGCAGGCCTTTATCGAGTTTCAAGAAAAAGGTCGAAAAATATCACGCGTTGCGCTCCGGTGCACGACCGCAAAGGGGATCGGAAAAGATTCTTATCCCGGCTTGAAGAGAGAAGGAAAGAAAAGCAAAGAAAGAAGAAAGTAAATAAATAAAAGAGTAGTTTCCGTATGACGTTTCGTTCATTCACGGTGCCCGGCCGTTCGCGAGTATAAATAAAGAATAGAGAACCTGCTCATATCTCCCCTCCCCTCCTCGATCCTCTAATACTGTCGGACGCGCACACACGTCGATACCCGTTCGCACACATAAAACAGCGCCGCGAAAAAGGCATGTGGCAGGTGGTCGTATAATAGTTTGCATATTCATTGGTTTTCTGGCTTATCGAATCCATATCATCAACGGCGTGCTTAATTGCCTTCGGATTCCCTCATTAGCGCGAACGGGTTAATTCCGAAACTGTGTTCTGGCGCGAGGCGCCGAAAGAAGAGACCGCGCTCGCCCTCGGTCCAGGTAAACACGTCCGACGTGTTCGAGAAAATTAGATGACCGCGAAATTGTCATAAGTCAACAAAACTGCCAACACCTTCCACGTTTGGGTTAATTATATTTCAAGAACGAGGCGAGATTTCGAAAATATACGGACGCCGGCCTCTACGTGGACAGGATTGCCAGACTAAGTTTGTCGACTCGCCCGGAGATCGGCAAGGTGAGATTTTCTCCCGGAAATTGTCTCTTTCGCCCGGCGACCCTGCTGATGAATCGAAAAATCGCACATGTGACGCCTCAGCTTTTATCTCCTTTTGGTGTATGTCGCGTCGATACTTTGAAATCAGTTTTACGTGCGAAAGAACGTAGCAGCGCAGAAAGCAGACATTTTCCCTCGAAGCGGTACTTCGTTAATGAGGGAGTACCGCTCCAGGGAGAAACTTCATCGTCGCTCCGCGAAGGAACTATAGTGCCCGTTGTGCAATCTACGATATCGCGTTTTACGTCTGTTATCTCGTAATTACGGAGGCATTACACACGAGCGGCGCACGTCCGCGCGCTAAAGTTCAATGAGTCGTGATATTTATCGCTGAATGCGCGCACAGTTCTCAAATTCTCGGGCGACTCTTCAGCACCGCCGGCGACGACGCTCGCGCTTTCTATGGCCGGGCAAACAATAACAATCACGGTGTGATTCTATAGCGGCTACGGTAATTGACGTGTTCGCGGTGCGTGTAAGACTTCCATAGGTTACCTACGCCGCGCGTCGTTCTTTTATATTTTTGCGCGATCGTACGGCCCGCGACCGCAGGAAACTCGCCGCGGAACTTTCAGGAGCGAGAGAGCCGGTCGGTCGGACGGTTCGTTCGAATCGTCGGTGTGGCGCGACTACGGCGGAGGAGCGACGGACGGGAGTTTTCGACGTCCTACGCGCTGTCTCCTCGCTAGACTTCATAATCGAGGATGTAATTTCGAGCAGTTATATCCAGGACAATTTACCAGCGCGCTATTCGCCGTGGCTTCTCCCGTCTAGGCCGGCTGAAAAGAGTAAATAATACCGGACGAATGCCCGCGCGAGTTATTAGCGGGCGGCGGGAATGCGCGGGAAACTTTCCAGACTGTCTCGGCGGAGGATAAAGAACGACAAGAAACTTCGGAAAATTCCGTCGCGCTCGAATATACGCTTCATGCACGGAATAAGCGGGATTTATCGGTGCTTTCACGGCGCGCGTCGATAAACAACGACTGCCAGTTTCCCGGCTTTATGTTTTATTCTTCGAAGACGAAAGAAGGGGATAGATGGATAAATGCTTTTCTCATCACTCTAGAGTATAGCCATCCAAGAGTACTTTAGTTATCCGAAAAGTTAACATTTTTTAAAGGTCAGATTCGAATGTCGCAAGATGAATTTGTTTGGACGCTTCGTAGAAAATGCAACGATGAGCAAAACAAAGATTAAAAATCAAATGAAGTAGTGAGCAGAATGAGCGTGCAATTTGTCTTTCATTTAATTTCTTCGGAGAGTCTTGATTGAAAAATTAATAATAAATCGAGCATTCCGAAACTGGACGTCCCAGTGGGAAAACCTCGAAAATATTGTAATACTGAATCACTCATACTGTGCGCCACACCACAGCGCGACTATCATGTTGCAACCGCGTCCACAGATCATTCTTAAATGCGGCCGATTTTTTCGACAGCCGCTCGGTCGAGAGGAGGCAAACTTGAGAGCAAAAACCGATCGCCGTATGCACAATCTCGAGAAGATGTGGGTGATTTATTTCTCGTCCCTGGTATCGCCATACGATTTAATCTGTTCTGGGACGCATCCCGAGGATATCGCGATTTCATCTCTGCCGATCGTCGACCAAGTGGAAAACATAATCCCGACGCGGTGTGTATATCTTGACGAGATATAAAAAAAAGTGATTTATTTAAAGAATATAAAAATATTTCAATATTTTACTTTACGGGGAACAAATCTTCTTAACATATTTATTTTATATTATTTTGCGTGGTTATATATCTTTATATATTTATTTAATATACTACATATATTTGTTTGTATTTTTAGAGAAAACACGCTCACACGTCACAATTATGAAATAACTTATCGTTCGACGTTGCCGTTTACTGCATCATATTATCTTATTACATAATGTCGCACATATACGCGCGCAGTGTAAACTATCGTTTAGAGAGCGTGCGTTATAAGTTTTGTGTGAATATTAAAATGGACGAGCGTAGGACCTCCGCTAATAAAACGGGCATTTATTATTTATATCGCGTCCCGGCAATCAACAACATACTACGCAGCGAGTGCTACGTTCGTGTCAAGAAAGTGCCATAACTTTCTGCCCCGTAATGATTATAATCTGGGTTTTGTTACCTGTAATCACAGCTACAATGTATCTTTGAATTATGTTTATTCTCAGATTCTAATCAGCGAGAGGAGAATGGTCAAAAATGTGGCTCCCAGATTAAGTTTACACACCGCCTGTTATATTATAACGTTATCGCGCGAAGGGACTCCGCTGATAACGGCACGAGGAAATTATCAATAGGAATTTGCATATCATTCTGCATTTATATATATATATGCGTCCAAATTTAATCGTTTATTTCTGCGTTAAAACGTATCGCTTGTATTTTCTCGTGTTTGATAACAAACTTTCGTCGGTGTTCTTTAAACTTTTCCAAGCGCGAAAGCGCATTTTCGAGCGATAAAAGTGAATTGAACAGGAACATTCCTCCCAATAATTAACAGCAAATTAGGCATTATCAGTGCAATTGAGAGCACTATACAAATCTGCTCACGTTAAAGTAAACTTTTTCAAGTTCTCAAACGTTTCGGGCGAAAACTTGACAAAACGTCATTGTGTGCCACGAAGCATCGTTTGAGAAACGTTAACCCACGTGATCGATCTCCTTTGATACTCGAGCCTCTCTTAAGAATCCTCGGCTATCTCTCGCCTTATTTATTACCTCGTCGCAGCTATCAACTTCGCCGATTTCACAGGGTGCTCTTAAATCAGCGCATTCGAGCGCACACGTATCTCCTAGCCGTGGGCTGATATATAGTGGATAAATCGATTTGTTAATCGTCCTCGAGACCGTGTGTGCATAATGTCTGCGAATTAATTACGATGGCGACGTGCCCGCGCGAGATCGTTCATCGAATGGTCCACGCGTGGGCGTTAGATCGGAGTCTTACATCGTAAAGTATGCCTCGGAGCTGTTATTCCCGCGGTTATTCTCAAGTTAGGTCGCGACAAACTCTGAAGACGGTTACTTCAATTGTGAATGAAAACCTGAAATAAATTTATATATATATATATATATATATATATATATATAAATTTATTTCAGGTNATCTGCATTACAATGAAACCTTTGATTTTTCTGTCGCGAAACGACAAGTAATTCGCAAGTCCCTTTCTTTGAAAAGAGATAATTATTTATTATTTGTTTGATTAATTATTTGCTGACTGTAAACAGATCGACTGGATGAAATTAAGAAGCGAAAGACGATGCGGGATCGGCATGCGAATCGAAGTCGTTTATTGTACAGGTTGTAACGCGCGAGTCGTCGCGTTCCGCGGGCCCGTGCGATGCTCGCGATCGAGCTTGAAACTTTATTAGACAATTACATCGGTCATCTCTGCCCGATATAATCGTAGCTGCCGGTGTAATTTCGCTAATTAGTAGAGCGCTCGTTAACTCGCGTCACTTCGGCATCCGCTCTCTTGCTCAATTTTCTTCGATTAGCGCGGCGACCGCAGCGCGAACGTTTTGACATTTCGTCGCGCAATAAACTGTGTAATTCGTCATTGAAAGCCCTCTTCGTTCGATCCATCGGTCGCCTCGTAAAACACCAACCTCCGCATGTAATCGATTCCGCGCACGCGCTTCCAATGTCCGCTTTCTAAAGAAGTGATTAACGAAAATTTACCCGATTCCTCGAACGTTTCTACCGTCGTGTTCTCTCTCTCTCTCTCTCTCTCTCACTCCCTTTCTTTTTCTAGGCACCAATTTGCGCCAGAAAATATTTAACGACATTACTTGGCGACGCCCATATAAATATATGAGGGCGAAGCGCTGTTTTTTGTTGCTCGATATGTTTAATTAGCATAATTTCATGCCCGCCAGTACTGTGGCAGGTGGGACACGAGCGAACGGTCCCGCTTCCGGCAGACATGCGCCGGAGTCACAGTCGCTCCCGACACGATTTATACTTAATCCAATTATGCGAGAAAGCGAGCACAAAGCGACCGATCGAAATTACGGCACCTGAAATTGCGAAGGGACAGATATACTTCGCTCGTAGGGGCCTCATTAATATTATTCGCGCGTTCATGTGTTCCCTACCGCTGAAACCTTTCAACGACAGATTGCGGTAATTTGTATGTAATAACTTGATAAAACTGTGTGTCATAACTATAGGTATACCTCTGTACTTATTAATATTTCGGAGGCAATCTCTAACTTCAACATCAAATCACGGGAAGAGATATGATCGCGATCGTAGAAATTCGCCTTTCCCGTTTTGCGACTCCCCAGCTTCCGAAATCACGAAGAGCTTGCGTTTTGCGTCTCGAGCCGCGAAAATTCAGCAGACGTCATTACGCCGCTGCCCGCCGCGACGAAAGCAATACCACGCCCGTTTCTCCTCTTCACTCTTAGGACACCCGATGCCCGATACTCGCTGACATGCAAATCCCGGCGCAATCATTCTTACAAATTCGAGTTAGGTCGGGTCAGCTTGAGCCAAACTCGGCTCGCAGACGTGTAATCTGCCGAGCTAGCCACTAGGCGGGGTAATGATACGCTCGCGATCGGCGCGGAGGGGTATCTCGAGATAGTGGTGGCCAACTAGTATCGTCGTAAAGAGAGAGAGAGAGAGAGAGAGAGAGAGAGAAACGGAGAGGAAGGTAAGAGTGCTATAGTCGGGACGAATGGTGAATACTCTCGTCGTTGAGACAAGTCGGTGCTCTGAGAGAGCGATGTAGGTATATTTATGTGTATCTGACGCGAACACTTGATCTAAATGTATAGCCGCCGATCGAGCGGACCAACTCGCAGTGTTGTAAGTATTCCCACTGTCATTTGCTGAATGCGAATGCGGCCACCATAGCGGGATAGCTGCAAATTTGTGATTGAATAACACGCCTCTCTCGGTACTCGATCGATCTGCATTCGAACGTTAACGACGTTCTTTAAAGATACAATAAAAGGAATAAGCAACAAGGAATTAATTTTGCATATGAACAATCATGCTTCAATCCACAATAAAGGGGTGTCCTTACAATAAAATAATTTGTAAATTCAGCAAAATAATCCGGCAAAAAATGGCAATTAGCATTCTTAAGATCGTTTTGCTAGCCATGCAGTAACTGACAGATTTTGCTGCAACAGCACAAAATTTGCTGTGTCAGTAAATTATTTTTCTCCGTGCACGCGTTTTTGTCAAAATATATTTTGTCCGCAAGAAAATGACCGTCGGAGGAATGATCGCTTCTCTCAGAGATTTTCTCCAAGTAAAATCCGCTGTGTATATTCATCGTAGATTTATCTTATAGATTATTTTCGATTCTCGCGATTCACTGATTTTGCAAGAACTAAGACGTGTTCGGCGATGTGTTCCTCGCGGCGAGACCATTGACGGACTTCGACAATTCCGTCGAACTCAGCCCCGTTTCCTCGCGCTTCCTCGTTTTTGCGTTACGCGAGAGCGTTCATTTCGCAGCTTCGCGCGGAACGCGCGGCTAATTAAACGTCGGAAGAAGAACTATATCTGCAACCGCGCAAAACCGTAACTGTCAGTAAGTGGCGCAAAATGAACGACAGGTGTGAGTTATCGAGGATGCTGCGGTGAGCGAGGCGGAATTATTTTACGCCACTTGCCTTTAAACCTGTATAAAACTCTTCGAAGATACGCCCTCTTGTGTACGTTTCCGTTCGGTGCGCCGTAAATCGCGACTATTTCGTCAACCGTTATCGAACCTGTTCGCGCCTACGCGAAAATAAACGACAGAAAAATATCAATTTGCCTATCACGCACTCGAGAATTCTCATACATAAATTCCTCCCTTCGTATCTTTCTGCAGAACGCTACGTTTTATTAAATTTCAAGTGCTCATCCAAATAACAGATTTTTACGACGATTTTTGCAACCGACGGATTTAACACATAACGAGTTTCAATCGGCACAAACGCATTAAACACCGCGTTTCAGTGATCCATGATACAAAGAAGGATTTCACATTACAAAATCGAAACGTGTCCGACTGTATGCTATTACATAACACAGCGAAGGGATTTTTCAACCCCTTCGCGCAACTGACGAGTGCCGAGAACGCGCTTTTTATTATCCAGTCTTATCTAACAAAGTATTCAGGATTAATACGCTCGCTAAATACGAGACAAGAATCACCTGGACACGAATTATTGTTATTACCGACATCAATTTGTGCGTCTTTAAATTCGGCTGCATTCCAACGGCTTTTTAATTGCTACTTGTTCGCGAGACTCGACGCGGTCTCGTGTATGATGCCGAAAGTTAATTACATGGACGTGAATTCGACAACAATGTGGACTCCGCGATCATTTCTTCTCTTACTCTCTCCCTCTCTCTTCTTTTTTCCTTTTCTTTTTTGTATGAATCGAAAGCTATCCGTAAGTTAGTCCGTAATAATACCGATTGAGAATAATAAAGGGTGCAATGCGCGTTGTAAAAGATATCGTACACGCGACTGTCGTGGCAACGGTAAATTAAGACTTCACACGAGAATGTCGCTCGTTCGACAATTTGACAGAAATTAGTTTCTTATCCTTTTCATTTAGCGAGTACGCCCCCCTTCCATCCGTCCTCTAATTTATAAGTATTGCATATAATTATTTCTGTTCCATAAAATGTTTACTTTCCAGGTCTCTCTGGATCCCTTTTCACGAGAGAATCAGTGATACAAATACGTACTGTATCCACGTGTTCGCGGGACTGCCGGTGAGCGGCTCGTCGATTTTCAGACGCAGGAGATTTTCACACGAGTCGCACAAAATCCAACGTACATGATCATAAATTGGACTATTAGAATACGCGCGCATCGTATCGATTATAGAGCACGTGTAATACGTATCAACGCAAATTGATTACAGAATGCATAATTTACGTCATTATATGCGTTAGCGGAAAACGGATTACCTCAGTTGGGATATTCGCGGCTACCAGTTAAACTCATATATTTACACGCTCCTTTCGCGAAAAAAAGCCAAGCTACACACACATATACACACATACGTCGTCTCGCGACGCACGTGCGGAATGTATTCAGTGCGTCCTTCTAGGGACACGCGACGTTATATATTCATACGATGTGCCCCGATACATGAAATACACTGCGACGTGATCAATCATTCGCTGCGCGCAATCTCAATTATATCGGCAGCATGCGATAGCGGTCGCCGAGACGAGCAGCCCTTCGAGGGAGAATTTACAACGAAGCTACGACGTTTCCCGTTGGATAGCCTCTTGTAAACGTCGGAAATTAATAGAGACGAGCGACGATCGGCATCTCGCCGCGACTGCCGTAAATCATATCCGGAATCGTGCCGGAATCACTGACCGGTCTTTACGCAAATACCGTCGCCTTTCACCGAATCGCTCGAAGAAGCAGAAGCTGAAAAGCGGTGAGAAGTAAACCAAAGCGTCGCGACAGATCGAAGGTGATCGGCGGTGATCTCATTACTGAATCGTTTGCATGTCAATGTGGAGCTTTGAAATTGAATTAAACGGAACGGTATTAGGGTTGTCACATATTCAATCGTCACACTGAGAGGGAAAATATTGAAAAAATGAAAAATATTTATTCACTGGGTAATAACATACTTATATTTAATGCTAAATTGTTTTACTTATATAGAATAATCGCTTTTATAAAAATACTACAAATTAAAAAATTATATGTTTTCTTATTTGAAAATACTTTTTTCTCATAAAAATATATTTAATATTTCATACAAAAATCATTTTTAGCCAATAAGAACCGCGTGAGGGAAGCCATTTTTTTAAATAGAATTGACTCTCTCCGTTAATGTATGCACTACTAAATTTCGTTGCAAACATTTTATTGTAAATTTATCTTAAATTTTATAAGATCATTAAAAACGAATTATTATAGATTTTAATCCCTTGTTTAAAGGATGCATCCACGGTAGCTACCGCGTCTTAAGAATTATGCGTTCCGGTGATCATCGCAAAAGGCCCTCGCCTTTCGGTCGAAAAGCGGAAAGCTCAACGTAAAGCATCCGCGTTGCAACGGAGGATGGTGAAGCCAGAACGGGGGTCCGGGTCCTACCCTGTGTTTACACGGCGCGGCTCGCCGGCCCGTGAGCATTAGCTCTATCTTTGCACCGCCCAATCTCGCGTTCCTGAAATGCAAATTCTACCGAAACGAGCGGATCGCTCGGGAAATGAAGGGATGCCGGCGCAGCGCGGCGACGACGGTCTAACCGTCGGTTCCCGCGACTTGTCCCGGAACGCGTTGCATTCGTCGCGTCCGAAAGCCTCCATAGAGAGTCTCGATCCTTGCGAGATAGAATCGATCGATACGGTACCCAGTGGAATATCCGAATGGAATTATATTTTCGGAGACGCGATTTTATCCTTGAAAACATTCAATTACCAATTATCGACGAACAAAGCCACTTTTGGTCCTGCGACAAACGTGTAAAAAAATAAACGTCACGTTAGAGAATAATTTCGGTTCCACTCAACATCTACAATATTATTTAATAGATTTCCAATGACAGAGCAGCATTAAGGTTTAGGAGTATTTTTTTTTCTAGACGCGCACATTACTTGGTATAAGAATTTCGTCTAATAAGATGGATTACCATACTCCGATAAGAAATTTATTACGACACGTTTTACTGAGGAGTTTCACTGCGTAGCTGTGCGTACGTGTACCGCTAACGCGAGTACACGTATTCGCGACTGCTAACGACGATTACCTTAGCAGAAATAAGGCGATATAGAGTCATCCGCGTTGACGTATGTCGAGTTCACGTAAACACCGCAACCCCGTTACTCAGGACGTCCGTCATTTTCTTACTGCGGACTCCCACGTGATTTTCAATGGACTTTCGCGAGGAGAGTGCGAGAGGTTATAAATTTAACGATACAAACGTTCCGGAGCGCATAAAAGTGATTGCCGTAATAACAGCCGTGTGTGTGCTACCGAGAGAGTTAACAAAACCGAATCGACGTGAGCGGAGAACATCAAAGAATTTTGATTTCACTGTAATTCTCGCTAGGACTCGAATCAAAAGAGCGACTCCTTCGTTTAGTATCTTTTCATTTGCCAGCTTTCCAGCTGGCAATAGCTTATTATTTCTTAAGCTATTTCCAATCGAAAATTGCTTCTAGATCCTGAGAAAAAGTCTCGACGTAGTGTCCCGCGTTTTATAAGGATCAGTTGGACCTCTCTGTGAACTTCAACTGATGCTTGTATGGGAGAAAGTGTCGTACGTTAAAGCTACCAAACCCCGTTGAGCGGTGACATACACACACACACACCATCACCAATTTCGTTGTCCAGGGAGCAAGCCACACCCTGATAGGAAGGCGAATTCAGGATACGCCAACCATCGGACACAAAGTGCGACACGGAGAGTGAGTGCTGTCACGAAAGAAAGAAGGGCAGCGGCGGGTACTCGAACTAATGACAGGACTGCCTAATTAGGAAGACGCGCTCATGGGGAGCGAAGCTACGAATTGTGCAGCTTACGAAGGAACAATGGCGGGAATATCGCGATATCGTACGCAATACGATGACTACGTTTATACGGCAACGGTTAATCTAGTTTAATAACAACCATAGAACTTCCGCGCCCGATTAGTTCATATCATTTTAGGTCTAAAAATATACTTCAATTCGATGCAAGAGCTCACTAACTACTATGGTTGTTACTGAATCGGATTAACGTTGCCGTGCAAAGTCTACGTTTCGTTTTGAATAATTCCTCGACTCGACGGCGAAGACGCGTCTGAGTGAGATACGCCCTGCTTCGGTTTCTTACGTCGTTGTCTTAACTTCGCACCGTTTCTTCCACTCGCTCTAATCACAAACACTTGAACGTGAGCCACATAAATACCATTATAAACTGGTATAAATTCCCCACATCTTTGACGCGTCGACGGCAAGAAATTTTGATGGATCGTTTCGCGCAGCGCTTTCTTACTCGCCCCCATCGCGCAAACCCTCCGCCGGGCCATACGCTCGCTCGCTTCTATCCTCGAGAGAGAACGAGAGGATTAAGTGCGTCGCTAATTTGCAAAACGATTTCTCGTTACAGTCGGGCTTCGATCGGCCGCGTTTTTCGAAGGCAAAGCCGCGCACACACGCACGCGCGGCCGCGTTAAGAAAACACCCGTCCTTCTCCGTCGAGGCGAGCCGTGTATAATTACGATCATCAAGCCCTCTATCCTCGCGGTGAGAAAAACGGACGCCTGAAAAACCAAATGACAGCCTCTGGTGACGTAATGACAATGAGGTGCCCGCCTCTGCCGGCACCGGAAGTGCCCGCTACGCCGGAGGACCGAACGCCGCGCCGAGCCGGTGTCATACGCCGGCGTCTTCTCCGTGTAACGAATAAATGACTAAATTGCCACGGAACGAGGCTAATTATCGACCTTCGGCAAATAAAAAAAAGCGCCACTCCGCGGAACGCTCTCGGATGTGAAAGAATCTCGCGCGATCCGAACGAATAAAAGAACGGCCAGGCGGCGAAATCGGCCCGAACGCGTGAAAGTCCCCGGGCGGGTATTAATATCCGATACGCGTTGGTTCAAGAGCGTACGAGAGCGAAACGGTTTCCTTCGGCGACAAAACGAAGATTAGGGTTATTTAGCAAAGGGAGCGATATTACGCGGATTTTTCTTATTTTTATGAGGCCCGAGTGCTGACTTTCGACGTGAAATATCTCGGCGATTCAAGTTTGGCGCAATCCCAGAACGAGATTATCGGATAATTGCACTGTACTCGTCAATACTTACA
The DNA here is from genome assembly GCF_001313825.1 of Dinoponera quadriceps. Taxonomy (NCBI): domain Eukaryota; kingdom Metazoa; phylum Arthropoda; class Insecta; order Hymenoptera; family Formicidae; genus Dinoponera; species Dinoponera quadriceps. Next base: position 552,081 of record NW_014555920.1, read on the forward strand.
GTCGTTCGGTAAAATTGAATAAACGATTCTTGTCGTGAGTATGTTGTGTGTGCGTATGTGTACTCGAATGAATATCAAAGTTCGCGTCCCGGTCATTAATAATTTAAATCACATTATTGTTGGTCCTCCATAACGAATAAACTATTCGATAATAGCTAGCAAGATTATTAGCGAAAACCGTACGACGACGATATCATGTCTCGCTCGTCGTCCACGAGAAGGACGCGACATAAATTACGCGTAATGACACCGTCTTGGGAATTTGCAATCTAAACGCGAGAGTCCTGCTATATACCATGTACGCCAAATATGCGAATTTCCGGGGAGCATGCTCATAAACTCCGATAAGACATTCGTGCTCGCGTTATTAATCAGTCTCCGATGTTCCGAGAAATATACCCTATATTTTGCATGATTAAAAGGGCGCAAACTTTTTCCTCACTTATCACAGTATATTAATAAGACACAAAACGATAAAAAATCTTGTGTTACGAACAGTTCATCTAAATTTTTCTGTTACTTTAATAAGGTGAACATGTAAAAAATATGTTAACAAAGTGGATATATTAATTTAATATATTTGTATGTTTCCGAACATATTTCGTGTTAAAGTAGCACAAAAATTTCGACGGATAAGCTCGTAAGAAAATGTATCACCACATGTACACACAAAACTCGTCGGAATCGAGCAACAATAATAAGGATCTAAATTTCAGTTGAACGGTAAATTTCTTCATCAGCTGGTGGGAAATATTTTACCGAGAAGAAAATTAGATCCTTTCGCGTCGACACTCGTTTAATTAATCGATGCTCGCTAATACCTCAATCTCATGTATCAAAATTCCGGAACGGGTTTACTTTCAACGCCGTGTCACTTAATTCAGCGAATACTAGGCGAACGTGTTCAGGTTCTCGCGGCCAATGATCCTCTTCTCTTCCTTTTTTACATTTCGGCAAAACGAATTTCGGAGAAAAGGGGCATGTTCCGGGCCCGCGGTTAGAAACGTAGCCGCGCACGCCTCGACAAATCGGCACAATGGTATTGGATGCCGCGCGCGCCAAACAAATCGCGGCTAATAAGAGGTTGATGCATGGTGCCGTGAACTGGAGGGGGCCAATACATAAAAATAAGATAAATTTTACACTTGGCTGGTGATGAATGGCGGGATGAATTATTGAATAGTTAAACACACAGCGCCGTACCGGGCCGGCCGGGCCCGGATGAGATACGTCGTTACCGATCGCGGACCCAGGGCCGCCGCCTCGCGAAACGGAGTCTCGAATTCCGTGTGGAAGTTGTCTCGCAGCTCGATCCTTCGCCGCGTTGGATCTCGATAGTTCGATTATACGAGACAATCCGTGCGCGGAAACCAGCGAGGTCTCAGGAATTCAATTTGCTCTGCTGTATATATATGTATATATGAGGCAAAAGTAAATCGATGTGACGAAAGACGATGAAGGTAGAAATAATTGGTTTGTTCGTGTTGCTCAGGCTTTTCGCACTCGATTCCTTCGCTCCTGCTTCTTCTAGCGTCCGCATCCATCCAGATTTAAGTGCAAGCAACACGAACAAATCTGATGTTACACGCGCGTCAATGACACCGTAATACGAATTCATCGGATGTGTTTTCAAACTCACGATCCGTGGGACGGACGGAAGATAATGCGGGAAGGGAAGGAATTGCGATGTAAAACGAAATAAAGGCATTCGGCGAATATGACGTGCGATAAGTAACGAGTGGGATGATGAATTATCCGACGATATTATCGTTACTTTTGCTTTCCGAGGCGGACGATTCTACAATTTTAATGGCTGGGAAAGCTCGTAATCACCTTCATCGCGAAACGCCTTACCAATGTTACATTTAAAAGGGTAATGGCGCGACGGAGGTGTACTCGCAGAAATATCAACGAGAGCGAGGCGACACATATTCCGCGACTATTTATATTTAAATTCTCTCGCGGCAGATCGCCGGCTCGGATAACGAATTTAAATTCCATCCGAGAAAGTGTAACGAAATTCGTGTAACCAGCTGGAGGAAGTCGACACGGGGATTGAGGTACGCGTGCTGCTGACGCAGTGCAATGGATAACAACAATAACAGCGAATACGCGATAACGACGTTCCATATTCAGTTTTTCAAGTAGTGTTTGTCGCGAAGGTACGAACGGTCCAAATATTAACGACTTGCGATTCGCCGTGTCGTGGAAAAATCAAAGTGAACAATTTTTTTTTAACAAAGAAAAGTGTTTAAAAACATTTTCAAACTTTCCAGTTCCTACCAATATATATGTACATTCTAACACATTCTCAGCCTCTCAAGAAATTTTAATTAAATTTTTTATAATAATTTAGTCCCTCAAGAAACTTTAATTAGATTTTTTTTTAATAATTTCACGCAATTTAAATCTTTTCCCCTGTAGCATTTTCGCATTTTGTTCTGCAGTATGACAACTTTCGTAAGTCTGTAAGCAGATATCACGATTCGCTATCCAAGATTTCTTCTCCCGAACAACACTCCGCTCGGGAAGACAACGTCGAAGACACACGGTAGCTCGTTTCTCAGGCCGGCCGGTCGGCAAGCGTAAAAAATCTCTTCATTAAAACGCGCGCGTAAATAAAATTGTCGCTGCGGATATAGCTGCACGATTTTTTATCGGGCGCCGAAATTGGTTGTTCGACATTACGAAGCTCGAAAGCTACGAGTTCGACGCCTCTACTTTCTCTCTCTCTCTCTCTCTCTCTCTTGCTCCCCTTCTCCCCTTCTCGTCTCGTCTTTTTTATCCCTCTTGTCCCTTTAGATTTCGCCTCGAAGGCAGCTCTCTTTCTCTGTCTCGAAGGACGAGAAAGGCGTTTCGGCGCTTATTGGTCTCCTCGTCGGCCGCCTCCGTTCCTGCGGCATAAATTCACCTGCGCGTTTCACTTCGTTATGGCTCTATTCACGGTGCCGTAACCGCGCGAGGACGGATATTCCTTGCTGTGCGGCCCATTCAGCACTCCTGAAACGCCGAAAGGCTCGCGGCGCAGCGCCTGCTGCGGGTGGAGAACGCGCACGGTGCGTCGCCAATTGTTTAACACTCTTCGAGCGATAAAACGATACCTTTTCTTTCCGGACGTGATATAAGCGCGACTAATGTAATTATAGAAACGTCCGATTGATTAGCGCCTCCCAATTTGAATTCATATTAGCGTAACGAAACCTCACTCGTGGGACAACGTAACAAAAATAAGTGATAAAAAAAAAGGAATTTCGTTTTTCGGAAGCGACGTCGATATTCGATGCGATATCAATCACACGCGCGACAAGAAGCATCGTTATAATTGGATACGAGGTGTTAAATCTGCTGGGTGTGGCTGGTCACGGGAGTTATGCCCGCCGCCAATAATCCTCTTGTCGCAGACGGGCTTTAGGTATTACACGCGGGCGCAACGCATCACGGAGCTGACTAACGTAAGGGGAGTCTATTAAATTACAGCGTGCGCGTTACGATGTGGAAAGTAGGTAAGCGATATCCTCTTTTAATTCGAAGCGGTATCGTCATAATCGCGCGCGCGCGCGCGCGCGCGCGCGCAGAAAATTAGCCGAGTTTACTTACACGCCGCAAAAGGAAAAATTTTGATAGAAGCGAGATTCTACATGTATATTTTTTTCTTCTCTCTCTCTCTCTCTTTTTAATATTGTTCACGCATAATTTAGCAGAGCAATTGGAACGGAATCGATGGCGCAAAAAAAAAATGCGCAACGTCTCATTGGAGCATTGACGACGCTTAATGGGCAACGAAAATCTTGGCACGCCTCGAAGGTCTCGGCCACAGTCTCCCCGGCTGGTTGAATGGAGCAAAGGTCTCAGAAGCGGGTTCATTACAAGGCTATAAACGCGCGTTATAAGGCCGTAAGGATGCGTGGCAATTACTTAAGAACTAATCAGCCGAAACCCGGCACGACGGCAGCTGTCCGTCAAGAAATCATCTACCACGGCTCGAATGGCCCTCTTCGCTGTGCCCTCGCGTAAAATACGTACACGTATTATTCATTGAGAACTTTTGCCTCTCTCCCTCTCCCTTTCTCTCTCTGTTGCTCGCTATAATTGAAAAACAATGCGGTGATCCTGGCCGAAGGGTATCTTTTCGACTCGCGAAAGACGAATCCTTCGTCGCGCAAATTCGCATTTTCGGCCATCGAAATAGTAAATAAATATATAATAATTCGGGATATATATATATATATATATATATATATATATATATCTTTCATCTTATTTCATTGACTCTTTGTTGGCCATATAGTCCAATTGTAGGTGCAATTAATTATATTTTATACGTAACTTAATAAAACGTGGTAATATCACAGTGCCGGTCACTGGCGATCCTCACGGTATTCAACGTGTTAAACTGATGGCTTTGTAGTGGTAAATTTTAAAGTTTAACGATTCACTACGAATAAAGGAACACGATTTTTACATTATCATCAAATTATATATAAGCCTAAACCACAAGTAAATCAGAAAATGGAAAACCGGGCCTTACAGAGACAATACATTCAGCACTTTCATGTTTCGCATTCGAACTCAATCGCCACTTTCGGCGATCCGCGGCGTCTGTTAGCTGTCGAGCCGGCAAAAAGTACACGGCTACCGGTGTCGAGCGAGATGATCTCGAGGTTGCTAATGGGCGAGATACTACTAGATCTCAGGCTTTCGGCTCGCGTGGATGGAGGAACCGAGGCGATTTGCGTGGTTAAAGGATCCGTTCGCGAGGGGGAGAGAAGATCGCGGGCGCGCGCGAGGGAAGGAACGAGAGGAAGAGGATGAGAGAGATGCCGTCTCTCCCGCACCGGAGAGGAGGCGAACGAGAGCGAAGCTGACAGTCGAACGAACGGGTCAAGATCGGGAGAGAGAGACTGACTGAAGTATAATCAGGTTTCGACTGAGTCCGCGGCCGCGTGTAATAACAGTAATCCCTCCCTGCGCCGGTAATTTGGCCGTTCGCTCAAAAACTCCAAATTATAGAAGCTGCTGTCATTAGGCCGCGGCGGGCACCGTGCGCGCAGCATCGCGCCGCGTTCCCCGAACCCGGCAGAATTTTGGGGAAACTCGACAGCGAACGCGGTCCGATCGTTAGCGATAAAGCACTTGACGTTGACAATCCCCGCGGCCTGGACATTTTGCGGGGATACCGCGCTACACCGACGCTCGTATACACGATGATGCGAGGTTTCGCGATACCAAGGCACCGCCCTCCCCCCTCCCCCTCGCATTCGCTTCGGGTACTACTCGTTAGAGTTAACTAGCTGTCAAAGAGCCTGGCCGGCGATGCGCGATTTGCGATGTAAAAGTAATGGGCGAGCGGAAGAACGGAGAGGAACGAGAGAGAGAGAGAGAGAGAGAGAAAGAGAAAGCAAAACAGAGTGAAAGAGGCCAGCGTGAGATTTAAAGAAACGCACGGTGAGCCAACGTGAGACTTTGTGGCGGCGGTGTTAATTGGTGCGCCGCACGTTGAACCGGTGATTGAATTTCGAAGAGAGATCAACGCGGCCAAGATGACTCTCACGCTCGTGCGGCTTTACGTTTGCACACGTCTGTTTCCTCGACGTTGTCGAATGACCAAGTGGCCAAATAGCAAATAAAAAGCCTCGTTGTAGGCGACATTTAATGCGAGAATCCGTCATCGACCTATTAATCGCGCGGCTGTCGAAACAAAGCGGTGAATGCGCGACGCTCGGCCGAAGCGGAATCTGCGGAATGACGCTGATGCGCCCACTAAAGTGCATTCGCCTAGGACCAGCGGAGCCCGAGGGAAGGACTCCTCCGACCGTAGAATCCTAAGGAGCCGAAGGAGCCGTGGAAGAAGCCGGGGAACGAACCAGACTGACACCCTCCGGGCATTCTCCGGCATAGAGAGCCCGTCCCGCGCTCTTCCCCTTCCCGTTCCCCTCTTCTCGTTCTCCCTCGCCCTCCTCGCATCGTATCAAAGGCGACCCGAGGGGAAGGAATGAGAGGAAGATCGCCGATCGTTGCCCGTATGCCTCGAACGACCGTTTAAAACTCCATTACGACCGTTCGTGATCCTCGCGATCACGGGGTACGCTCCTCACCGTGGAAGGCTCTACGTGAACTGGAAAAGGGTCCGACCGATTACTCAACGTGACACGTTCCCGAAGCTACGGGGGAGGAAGAGCCGCCTTCAAACGTCGAGGAATTGACGCCTGTCGAGACTGCGGGATCTCGCGGATCCGCACGTATCGTATATTCTCCCTCGACGAGTGCGCGAAATAGACATCGGTGCTCGGGATTATCGAGGAGATTTCTCAATGAGGTCATTAAGTCCCTTAACAATAACTACCAGTGAACTATGTGAAAGTAGATAATTCATCGGACAGATATACCGACTCTCTAAGGTGCAATCAGCGTATAATCACTGAGAAGCAGTCAGTAGCCACTGGTGGTGTATAGTTATAAATGTAGCACTGCAAATTAATAAAATTTCACTGAAAAAGTCTGTTAATAGCAGCGACTGCTTCCATCGGGAGAATCTGACTAAAGAAACAGTGAAAAAGATATTATTTATCATTATTTTTACCGGAGGAAAATAATTTGCTGGCATAGTAAATTGTTAGTTACCATGCGAACAACAAAAAGATTTGTTACACGAAGAAAAATAATTTTGCTGTGTGGCAAAATCGTCGTTGTAACAGCAAAAGAATTTAGTTGGCATAACCAAATTATTTTGCTGACTATATATCCAGCAGAATAGCAATTAATAAATCTTAACATAATCTTTTTGCTGCCTCATTCAATGAGTGGGTACTTTCACTGATTCGACTAAAGAGAGGACAGAAGGAAGAAAAAATTAATTAGGGTCGCTGAACTGATACAACTCGGTGCAACTTCGACGATCGCAAATCTCACCGAAAATAACCGTAAAGTATCGAAATCGACGCATAGCTGCGGCCGATGGAGACGATTAAGAGCATGAGCCACAAACGAGCCTCTTCTTCGCTTCGCAAAGTTTACGAAACAGTTTACGAGCGGCGTCTTCCTCTCACGCACGCGCGCGACATAAATTGCACTTCGCTGCGCTCGAGAGAAAAAAAAAAGAAAGGAAGACGCGGGATACATTAATAAAAATCCCGTAGCGCACGGAGAAAGACGGCCTTCAAAAATTAATTCAGCAGGTAAATCACGCCCGCTGCGCCGCGCTACTTTATGAAGACATTCAGGTGGGCACACGGGACGACGCGCACGAAGTGGTTGAAGTTAAAACGGCCTACCCCGTATACGTATCAGTGGCTAGCCTTCGCACATGTTCGCCTTGAGTCTCTCTCTCTCTCTCTCTCTCTCGCGAAGTCCGCGCGCGCTCGCTGCATTTGGAAGCGCAAACGCGACGACGCGCCGTTTGCGAGTGATCCATTCCGAGGTTAACAAGGTTGCGGAAGAACTTGGAAGAGACTCTCGTACGCGCGGGATTTTAGTCTTCCGCTTCTGCGCAATCAGCCGGACCGTTCCGTCTCTGTCGGCTTAACCGACTACCCTAGGCGCGTCCCTTTTGCGGCAGCAACCCCTTCGCGACTCGCGCGGCTACGCACACGCATGTACGCGCACACGTGCGTAGGCACGCACGCACACTGTCACACGCGAAGCACCGGAGCGCGTGCTTGCGAGCGAAGAAAAAAGGAAGAAGCACCTGGAGCATGCGAGATCGTCGCGAGCGGATTAAGGGCTTACCCGATTGGCGCAGATTGCCTTAATTTCTCAAACGGCGCGCGAGCGATACCGCCGGCTGGCCGTGTCTCGAGGAACGAAGAGGTTCCCCCCGGGTGCTCGACTTACCCAACGTGAGAGACGTACTGTACTGTCTGCGATCAAAGCCGACGGCGCGACCCTCCTCGGTTCGAGGAGCCTTCGATCGGAGACCGAACCGTTCGCGAAAAATTAGATACTCGACCACTCGCCGGGAATGGCGTTCGTGCACGGCCGACGGAAATAGATTGCGTCCACTTGTACAGGTACCTAGAGTACCTATAATAAGAGTATAGACACCGTATGTGTCTGGTTTCTGGATTGGCTCCGCCATGCTTGGGTCAGCTTCCAGATGTGTCAAAGGTTGCCTTCCAGCAAGAGGTAAAAGTTGAACAAGTGTAGTTATATTATCCACACTGAAAAGAATTAGTCTTAAATCAACATTATAGATATTTTCATATATAATATATCAAGTATATTATAATCTTCGTAGAAAATTTGTAGTCTTGATTAAATTTGCACTGATGCAAATATCACTTGCACTCAACTCAAGACTAAAAATCTTTTAAGAATATGATAATATTCTTGCTTATATATGAGAATATTTATCATTGATTTTTAAAGCTATGTATGTTAAAAGAAAAGTGAGCTTGTGTGTTTCATATTGTGATTAATTATTAATTTAATTTGACTTACACCCATTTTAATGGTATTTGAACATATGGCGTGTTATGGCTGTGAATTTCCGGTTTTAACTCAAACATGGCGGCTACGGTGTCTATACTCTTGTTATGGGTACTCTATAGATACCGCGATACTCGAGGCGAACAAACGCGAGGAGAGTATTCTCGTAGAACAAAATGCTGGAAGCTCGCTCTATCCTCTTCTCTCTCTCCCTCTCTCTTTGTGTGTTTTTTTTTTTCTTTCACCCGTCTAGTTCTCGCGAGTTTGCACTCTACTCACATGCAGTTTTCTCGCGAGTGATCGAGCTGCCAAAACCCAACGGAACAACACGGCGAAACTGCATTCCCATGTAAGTGCTGCCAATCTTAATTCCATTAACGCACGCGAGCTCGATTAAAAGTAACGAAACTTTCGGGGCATCTATCATCAATTCAACTCAGCCGCTCCGGCTGCGCATCAATGTAGCATCAAAACACCACCGGCAAACGACTTCAAGAGCGAACATTAAAAAAGTATCTTCATCACAAGAGTAGCAATGAAAGTGTGTTATTATTAGAGAGTCGCATTATTAATATCTCTCATCAGAGTTCTGCTAAAACTTCTCGGGAGAAATTGTCCAAGATAAATAAAACTAGATCCGAACTGAATCTCGCTCTGATTCCCTTCGAAATGATATCACGGGACGAATAAACGCCGCGTTTAAATTATCGTAACGAGAACGCGTGTACTTCAGCAGATCGGAGTTTTTATTAAAGTTTCTTCAAACGTTAGACACTGCTGGTGCTGTTCATGGAAAAACTAAATTGGCGTGAGACTCGAAGGCACCGTAAGATGGGACGATCGTACGGTTTGACGCGAAAGAAAAATGGCTCGATACACGTGTGTTCGGAACAAATAAACACGCGATCGTACATCTTATTCCGGCCATCATTGTTAGCGTGTAACCGTATTTCTCTCTCTTTCTCTCCAGTCTGACGAATCGCAAACGATCGTTCGCCGGTCTCTGTTGCTACCTAATACGCCGCGTATATACGGGGAACAACATTCTGTGACGACCTGTGCACCTGCAATTTCGTCGGTCATCAGTCGCAATATTACGGATGTAACGATCTTTCCCGATGTGTATCTATTGTAGCCTACTGAAAACTGCCTCCATATTGGAGTATTATCTCTCTTTACGATGAAGCGGCTACTTTAATCGCGAAATCGTCTCGTTCTGTCTCGATGTTCGGAGAAAAGTTCTCTTGGAAGGAAAGTAGAAACGGTGAGGAATTCCAAAGAGAAATATCTTGATATGTTTATATATCTATCAAATAAATTCATTGTATATATATATATATATATATATATATATATATATATAACTAGATAATCGTTTTTCAAGTATGTATTTCGAATAATATTAAACTATAAGATAAAAATACCAATGTACCGGACATGTGCATAAACACTTTCATTATTTTGGCATTTAAATACGAATATTTATATTTTTAATGTAGAATATACGTATATATTCAATGTATATACATATACTAATGGTCGAAAGTTTAGATATTCGTAGTTAAAAACCAAAACAATAAAAATGTCCAGGTATCGATGCTTTTCCTTAACCTTAACAGTGCATTCTTATATCTGCATCGTCGTTTTCAATTGTACTCTGATCAATATTAATTTTTATTACTACCGGGTGAATCGAGAAAACAATGTAATAAGGCGGGAGGTGGACGAAATCAGTTGTTTCCCGAGAAAAGAATAACAAAAGTCTATGAGAGACTAAGCGCGACTGGTTAATAATGCGAATCCAAGCGCGCTCGTAAAACGCGCTCGTGCTTCTCGCGCGAGGACGCTCAGCTGAATGGACTGGCGTATGCCTGTGTGTCGGTCGTCGACATTAACTTTACGAGCGAACGCACAACTTCACGTGCGAAGAGCCGGCGTCGTCCCTATTAGCACGGCGTTAAGACGCGTGAATTATATATGCGTCTGAGACGCGATACTTTGACGTAAATACTTTTCCCAGGCTGATTCTATAGTCCGTTTTTCACGTCGCTCCGATAACTTCTCGAGCGTGTGAAGAACTCATCGCGACGTACGAATCGTTTCAAATTCCATGTTAAAAATTCGCAATCCGACACTTCCAATGCCTGCAGAAATCTTCATCGTTGCAATGCGACTATTCGGATTGTTAACGAGAACGACCCGCGTCTCGTTCCACGACTCATAGACTGTTCACATCGATCGTTTGAGAAAATCAGCATCAACTAGTAATTTTATACCAAGTTATTATTATTTCAATGATATATCGAATCGATCGCTGAATTGATAGGGTATGTCTTCACAATGCGCGGTGCACCACCAGCTTCTAACGTAGAGAAAAAATTACTTAAAAATTTATTCACAGAATATAAGGTTTATTTCTGCAAAATAAACCTCTTATATCCCGCAGGTACCTTTTCCTCAGTATCGGCGTAATAAAGATAATTTGTTGGGAAATCACCGTTTGATAGGTACGTGAAAGAATCGGTAGAAGCCGGCGCATACAGACGGAAGGACGCGTCCTACATCCGCGCGCACAACCCCACTCGCAAGTCGCGGAGCAAACACACACCGGTCGTTCTCGCGTACCGAGCGTCGTATCGATTTAACGGACTCGCACCGACCTCTTTCCGTTCCGACGCCGTCTCTTGGTGGCGTAGACGGTCCCCAGCTGGCTCATGGCGACGGGGTTATTGGGGCCCGACGCCGACGTCGGTGTCGGCACCGGTGCCGAGGTGGGCGTCATCGCGGGATCAACGACGTGGGGCTGAGGGTGAGTGGCGGTCAGGGTGAGCTGCGATCCCGTGGGATAGCATGCCGCCGTCACGTAATCCGTCGGCGCGAGAGACGCGTTCGGCGGTGCACAGATCCCGGTGACCACCCCAGGTGCACCACCGCCACCGCCGGCACCGCCACCGCCGGTGCCGCCGCCGCCACCGCCACCACCGTTGCCGCCGCTGACGACGACGCCGCCGCCACCACCGCCGCCACCGACACCGACGACACCACCCCCGACCACCCCCAGCCCCGCCGAGGCGGCTCTGTCCAGCGCGTACACCGTGCAGACCGTGACGCCCCTTGCCTCTAGCGACGACGCTACGTCATCCTCTGTCACCGTCGTGGTGCCACCACCACCAGCTGCTGGCGTCGGTCAGCACTTGCTCCTGATGACACCGTACGCGCGGCAGCTGTTGCAAATTCGCCCTGCCGAGCGGCGTCGGAGCGACCACCACCGGGCAGGCGGTGTTTCTCTGTCCACTGTGCTCGAGAGTTTCTCGGAACCTGGTGAATCGGTGTTTCAGACTCGGCCGATCGTTCAGAGTCGAGCGACGCGTCGTATTCCCTTAGACTTGGCAGAGTTCATCGCGAAAACCCTCCGACTCGTCGATATCGCGGAGCTCACGGCGCACCGCGCGTCGATCATCTTTCCGAGTCACTGGTGAATCGCGACGCGAGCCACTCGATCACGAGCGCTAGTCATTCGCCGGCTATATAACACCACGTCACTAACGTTCGGCGATCAACGACGGTCCTACGGCCGAGTCGACACTCGGACAATGGCGAACACCTTTGACCCGGGATGGAAGCGAGAGGCTCGCCCCATCCTCGGCTCCGCAAAGGACTCGCGCGTTATCTTATCCTCACTGCAGATCCTCACGTCAGTTTCACTCTCACTGCTCGGACTAACACCAGCACCCTCTCAACGAGCGCTACCACTCGGCTAATATTGTCACGGTGTATCTGCCCCGCGAGGACACCCGAGGCGGAAGTCACTAGTACCGGCGGGCTCGCCGAAGAGGATTCGCCGGTGCGAGACGCTTATCACCCCGAAGACTTTCCGATCCGTCACGTGCGCGCGTACAAAACTGACCCGCGCGAACGATCGCACTCGCTCCCACCCTTCCTCGAGGTCGGTCCCTCCCTTCCGGTTTGTCGCGAACGGGAGGAAGAAGGTTTCTTCCCCTACCCCGGTGTCCTCTTCCTTCGCCCTCGCGGCCGCGAACCCGCTCAGTCGCGAACCGCCGATCTAGGATCTAGTCGCGCTACGCTCGACAACGCTGGTGAACGCGAAACCACGATAGGTAGGTAGGCAGGCAGAGACAGGTAGGTGGCAGAACCCTCGTGTTGGCAGGCGCGGAGCGAGCGCGGACGGTGCGGTGCTCGCTTCGTAGAAGCGTATCGTGTACTGGCGGACCTGCCGGGCGTAGCATAAGTCAGGAGAGCGTGGCATAGATCGGAGAGTGGAGGCGCAGGCCGGTGGTGGTGGGCCCAGCAGAGGAGTAACCTTCATGGGTCGACCGGGAGACCGGCCGCCGGCTTCTACCCACCGTCACGCAGGGTCACCACTCTGACCCCCACCCGCACCTCTCGCCACGCCTACAAGTAGGCCAAAAGGACCAATCACGGTGCCAGCATGGCGCTACCGACCTTAACACCGCGGAACCATCGGCTGAACGATACCATCGCGCGCGCCTCGAGATTCCACCTACTCCCGACGTGCTCTTCCTTCTTCCTCCGCGTCCTCTTTGCCGCCGCGCGAGTCCGCGATACCTGTACGTCGCGCGTATCTGTGCTGGGAGACGCACCGATGGAAACGCGCGAAACGATCGACCAGGCCCGTCGAGCCCTGTAGGACTGGCTGACGTTTCTCTTGGATCGAGTGCTGATGATTACGATGATGATTAAAACGAGGATTGTAATCATTTTAATGACGATGGTGATGTAGTTCAGCGTTGTCCCGTCGGAAAAGTGTCAAACTGAACTGTCCTAATGTATCAGTCGGGTATGGATTATAACCAATATTATTATTTCATTGATCTATTCCAATTCCAATTGATTGATAGAACACAATTGAAAAAACCTAATAATCATTTATCATACTGAGAAAAGGGACTTAAAAATTATTTGTGTAATATAAGGTTTATTTCACACAAAAATGAACATTTATTTAAATACGGCGAAATTAAGTTTTATTCCTAGCAAATAAACCGATTAATAAGAAAACTTAGATATATATTTCGCAAAAATATATATATTCCGTCATCACAGTCAAATTTTTTTCTAACCAATAAATATCGAAAAAAATGTCACAAGAAACATTAATTTCGCAGAATTTCAATTTCTTTTTCTCAATGCATCGTTGAAACACAACTGGGGATACTACACTGAAAAAAGGATTTGGTAATAAGTATTAAAATTTAGTGAATATTTGCCGACCAAATATTTTTTTATTATCACAACCAAATATAATTTAGTTCCGTTTATCAAATATACAATATATGGAACTGCACACAGTACTGTACATACAGTAATTAAATTATTTGATTACAGTAATCAAATTTCCGATCGGTAAATATCCGTCAGATTTTAGTACTTATTACCTATCCTATTACTTATTACCAAATCCTACTTTCACTGTTTTTTGGCACAGATTTATGTAAATCTAATATCAATGTGCTGACTCTTCCTATTAATTTCGTTTCTTAATTGGTAGTCCTAAACTTAGTAATAATTAACAAAAAAAAGAAAGCTTTAATTTTCTAACTTTGTGTCTATCCAAAAATATCTATCCAATGTGTCCATCCAATTTGCCTGTGTGTCTATTCAATATGTCTATCCATCTGGATCTGTCGAAATGAATTTATCTAAATGAGTTTACACAAGTTTTACACAAATGTATCTATCTAACGTGTCTACCCAAATTAGTACAATTTCACGTGACGATCCAACTTATCTTTTCAATTGCATATGCAGATACAACAATACGCTTCCTCGAAACGAACGCCGGTCAATCGCACGTGTTTTGCAATCCAATTGCGGGCCACAAAATACATAAATTACCGGCCGCGCGATAAGCCGGACCGGAACAATAATGTTCCGCGATCGTTACCGATTCCCGTGCCACGATCCACTCTATCCCTGACGGATGACGCGTATGTACACACACGTATACAGGCGTCATGTTCCCTCTTATCTGAAGAACCTGCTCTTCGTGAACGCTATCTGATCGCGAGACATAAGCGATATCACCGTGGCCAGAAACAACGGCAGTTACAGCGACTACTGACATCGACTGTATTGTGACGTTACGATCAGAGAAGGATCAACGGCCTCGCGAACGGGATTCCGCGACCAAGGGGATTCCTGCTGCACTCCGGCATACATCGTAAGCCGATATCGTCGAGGCGAATATACGCCGAAAACGGGTTTGTCGGTGATCGAAACGCTTGGGCGACACGCAACACATCGCTGTTGTTAGCGATACAGCGCGTTATCAGCGACGATACATCGAACACCGATAGTTCTCCGATGTTATTACTGTGATGCCGTAGACTTTTATTTTCCCCGTGATTCAGAAGATACATCGAGAAGACTGATCCGACATCATCCATCATATCGAAAATATCGCTTGACGAAAATTCGACGAAACCCAACTTATCGTTCCGAGAAATGACTAAGACTATGGCGTATCTCTTGGAGAAACGTAAATCATTTCGTTTCTTCGTACAGTTCAATAAGACCCATATTACTCATCCGTGTGCCGTTCTTCGGCCGGCGGGTGGCGCGAGTTCAGAAAGCACAAGCCACCGCATTTTGTATTAAAATCGGTTCTTCTTAAAATTTTTGTGTTATATTGTTAACACGCCTGCATGTTAATTAAACATTTTGTGTTGTATCGACATTCAATATGCGTAAGTGTGAAAATAACACATTTTATATTTCAATGTCGATTAACGTATTAATTTTGTGTTAATTCTCGACAAGCAACTCAATTCCCCGTATCACGACGACCTTCATGAGTTCAATTAATTTTATGATTTTTATTTCATACTGACATCGCGCCGACTTTCAAAAATTAGATCGCACGGCGTGTGTAGTGCGCCGATAATGCTGCAAGAGAATAACGCGATCCGCATTCTCGAGGAGCTCCGCCTTCTTTAACGGAGCGGACTCGTTCTACCGACTTGCCTATTACCGAGTAATAAATACCCCGCCCTCGGTCTTGTTTTAATAACGTATTACACACCTTTTTACGAAAAATCTCATTCGCGTTAAGAACTCATTTCACGCATGCGGCCCAGAGCGCTATGCGGATGCTACCGCGGCGCGTCGCCGGGACTTCTTACACGCGAGACTCTCTTCGCAGCGGCACCACAGCAGCTCTCTTCCCTTCGCACAGCTGCAGGCTCGACCTCTCCTCCTCTCCGCCCTTCTTCCGCCTATGTACACAGGGTCTCATCGTGTCCTGTCTCTTTTCCCTTCGTCCGAGTCACGCGAATTCGGGCATGTAGCTTGTTTACTTCTTCGCGCTGGATCCTGACAACTTTTACTTTCGCCTCCACCGGTACGCGCGCGTATATCGATATCCCTTAATTACGAAACTTAACACCGCATAACCGACGCGCCACTTTTTAATACGGATGCATGCGACGCAAGTCCGCTTTGTTTCATGCATACTGAAGGCGTTTCGCGGCGAAAAATGCGCGAAAACGGCAACAGATTGAAAATCTCACAGTCGTATCGTTGGAAATATCATTCGTTTCTCAGCGTTGTTCAATATGCAAGAAATGAAAAAAATCATGACACAACTGTAAATTATCGCGCTTTGTTGTGTCGAGTCGCTCGACTGAACGCTGAAGGTACCTTTCGCGCTTAGTTCCGCGCGACGGAAACACGGCGTCAGTGAAACTGCCTATAGAGAAATCAACGTTCACCTCGGAAAGGCAGTCGGGAGATTACAGAGATTTTTCCAGTGAGGTCTCGAACGAGCAAAAATTACCGTGAGACTTCAAACGCGTATGCAATACTGTCATTGTTTGTCCCATTCATTGCTGTAAATGATCCCGCGATGTCCGCGCTGGCTTGCTTGATGCGCACTTATTAACTTGCGGACGTCGTTTGGATTGTTTTAAAAAACCGTCGAATTCGTTTTGAAAGAACGAAAAGAAGCAGAGATCGATTGAGAGCGGCTCGATGTGTTTCATCACGAGTCGTTATGCTACGGAAAATCGACATGAAGTACGGTAGAGTGTAAGAACTTTTCGCAGTTTTTTCGTAGCGTGGAAAACCTGTGAGAAGCCGGCTTTACGTCATTTTTCATTGTTGCGCGGAGGAATTACGATAGAGTACGTGTGGAAATCTACGTGTGTATCACAGGTGTAATTCGCAATTGCCCTTGCTGTGAAACATCAGATACCATCAGTGTGTGGACGTAGATATGAGAATTGGATTTGCGACTTTTAAATTTCAGCACACTAATTCACCCGATATTTTATATATTATTTCAGAATAGAGATTTTGATAGTGGGAAATTATATCATTGTCACTAACCGTTTACAGTCAGATTGAAATTTATTTAATATTGATAAAATTTCACGGAATTTGCAAAATATGTTATCTTAAGCTACGTGTTGTGCGCCATTAACATTCCGCTTTCATAAATATTACAATGAGGACTCGACGTTATTCATCTCGTCAATTGATTGCGTCACATGTCGAGCATATATTTTTCTCGCCGAGATCAACATTTACGCGTGACATTTGTGACGTGACCTTTGCAAACTGCGTGCACCTTTGGACACTAGGTACCGAGGTACAGATGTTCGACGTTTGTATCGATGCTAGAATCAATCTGCCGCGAAGATTGCACGAGACGAGAGTCATTTGCATCAGGCAAGTTGCGCGCAGTTAGTACTTACGCAAGCCGTGTATGCAAAGCGCGCTTTGCATTTTACTTGCGCACAGAGCAATTTTTACGAAGGAGAACAAAGAAGTTCGCGCCTTCAGAGGATATATTAAAATTCCACAAAGGAATTTATGAATTCGCGGTGATTGTTTCTCAAATACAAGATGAGACATAAACTTCCTCTTTTGTTAAATCGACGATTCTCACGGCATTCAACGTGTTAAACGCATAGTAAAAATCGATAGTTTTCAGAAATATTTCAAAGTACAAATTGCAAAGTGTGATTTATGAGAATAATCGCATATTTACATAAAAGAGACTTGAGATCTTGAATGTGGAATACCTACGCCATCTATCGGCGGATTCTTCGATTATCCCTTCAGCGATGACAGAGAATGTCTGCCGGTAGGCCTCTACATTTGCTACAAACTGATAACTACTTATCCCTATTTATTGCTCATACAAAGTGTCATAGACAAAATTTCGTTTATGGATTCCATTAGAGAAAGAGAGAGAGAGAGAGAGAGATAACTCGTTTTTCTCTACATAAAAAATATTTCTATTACGAAAAATTTTTCTAAAAACAGATTTCTTTCACGAATTCATCTTTTGCGCCAAGTATCGCGGAAAGTCACTATCTATTGTAACAATTAAATACACCACATTGTATGTACATTAATAATTAAACATCAAGTTAAGAGAGATCTTGCAAAAAATTCTATTATTTATTTCAATCTCGGAAAGAACAATTAAGTCCGTGATATTTATGACTGTAAGATCTGTATTGTAGATATTGCAGTTGAGGAAAAATCGATGTCAAATCGGTTCGCGAATCTATCGTTGAAATGGAGATCGATCGTTCTCGAACATCCCGCATACGTATCAGCGACTCTTAAGTCCACGACTGTTATTAGCCTCGGCTGATCGTAGCGACAAAGGAATCGCTTTGAAATTCCGCGAAATCAAGGGAGAGGGGCGAGTGCCATGATTGCACGTAGTTAGTTTCCGTAGGACGCGAACAGGAACGGGTGACTGTTCCCGTACGTGGTTTTCCGGGAAACTTTTTCTTCGCGCCTCCGCGATCACGGGGGGCGATCACGCGCGATTTACGAAAAAGAAGGAAGAGTGGAAAGAAGAAGGGATAAAAAGCGAGTGAAAAAAAAGGAGAAGAAGGGGCAGAGGAGAGACGGAGAAAAACCGTGGCCGATGGCGGCCGGTGGTCGTCGTCGTCTATCGCTATTTCGTGCCTCGGAAGTAATGGGCGAGCGCTGGGATAATGGGCGAGCGTACAACAACGAAAGCGCGGCTAACAATGCAAAAGTGAGGCTTAATTAGATAAATCATTGTTTTGAAACGTGAGCCCGCAATCAGGGCCGCAACTAGCGCCCGCAATTGATGCAGCGATACCGTCGCTGCGCCAGCGACACGGCCGCGCACTGCTCGTAATTGCGTGCTATGAATAATTACTTGTGCACTACCTGACCAAGGGGTAGAGCCAACTGCGAGGCGGTACGCGGTCGCACACCACGGCTTCTTTTCTACATAATATTATATCAGCAGTGCCGGCTCCTTAAGGGTGGTCGGGACGTGGATGACGTCGGGACGTCCAAGAAAGTTGAAGAGCTCTCGATATTTTCACCGCTAGCTACCTCATTAAACTCTCGATAAATCTCAATAAATCTGTCAACCGCCTAGATAGATCCTGCACGCATGAAAGATAATCCGTAGCTAGATTTTCATACCAGTCGACGGGGAACCGAGAAGAGTCTAGAATTCTTCAAGCTGGCGCACATTTTCGGTCTTTTCTGCCGTCAAAGGTAATATCTCGCTTAAAGAGCCAAGTGATCTTCGAAGGAGCCGAGTTGCTTTGACAGGTACGATCATTCGTAGGTAAATGCAACTGCAGAAGGCCCTCGCTCGAGAACGTGAAACTACACAGACACACACGCACACACACACATATACTGAATGAGTATACATAGTTTCCCCGAGAAAGGATTAAAGAGACAAGCCTGCCGGCTTCCCGACTCTCCGAATCTTCGGCTTGTTTCGCGCCGCGCGTCTAAAAGTGAATATACCATTTGTACGAGAGAAGGATACATTACGCCAAAGAGCCCGTCATACGGGCTTAGTTACTTCGATATCCCGTAGGTGCACCATTATTTTAGAAGCATGTAGCAACCGCGTCGTGAAAGGAGTACCACGACGGAAATTCGGAGCCTTCGTGACGTGCGGCCGCGGCGCATCATCTCCCGGCCGCCAATTTGAACGTGCATAAACAACCTGTCCGTGAAGTTTCTCTCAAAGTAACGACTAGTCCACCGCAAAGCGGAGCTCTCCTCCTCCTGCTACCCCTGGTGCTCTTTCCTTCTCCGTTTCTTCCTTCTTCGGGTGGTAGAGCTCGGTCCCTCGCGTTTCGCGGCGTGCTCGCCCGGTCGGACAAATTAATGCAAACAACGCCGCGGCCTGGCGTGTACGAATTCGCCCCGACTTTTATTTGCCCGCCGAAGAATATTACAAGGTTGCTATCCAACGACGAGTTTCGCGACGGCGCTCTCGCCCGCTCGGATTCGCAGTCGCTCGGGCACGCATCGCGTGCGCGTGTCATTTACAGCGGCGCTGCCGCTGTAATGCGCGATGCGCCGTGAAAAAAACGCTTTTTCCGTCCGCTTCTATCGGACACGACGGGCGTCGAAAGAAGCGCGACGTCTCGTTGAATCGCCGACTGACTAGGGCTGATACGGACGGAATTATTAGCCTCGGTTCCGCCGGGCTCGCCCACGTCCGTATGAGATTACTCCCCCCTCCCCCTTCGCAGCGAGGTGTAATTCTTAGCGCCGGATAATTTTGAAGAAAGCAATTCCCGTCGCTTCTCTCACGTAATTCCGGGGCTCCGAGAAATAAACAAATGTTGCACGCCGGACGTGAAAGATGTATTGCTCTCTTTACGTGATTGCAACTAAAACAAGCAATAGCACGTTTCGCGATTTCCGCTGTACATAATCGCGTGTGATAATTTCCATGCTTAATTAAACGCGAGTAACAAATGGACGACCTCGTTGCAAAGCAGCCGCATTTTTATGCTGCGCGAACATATATGGGCCGCGGCGCCTATCAGATCCACTGTATTGTAAATAATGGAGCGCGATGTGTAAGCGATTCGCATTTTTCTGGCACAGTAATATAAAACGAGCTTTGTCGTCGCTGTTGCACTTCGTAAGCCGCTGCCTTATCAATTAAAAATAACCTTAATAATGCATTAGAGATTAAGTAAGTAAGATTCCCCAAGCTTGTGCGAAGCTTTTTAGAACGACAAACATCTGCGACCTACTTAGCTTTAACGGATATGAAAAAGCGGGGGATTAATTGATTATTTATTTATACCACTTTACGATATGTTGATACGTTACGAAAATGTGCAACAAGTCTGTACCCGGTTTAAATTTATAAAACTACACGAAATAATGAAATGTAATTTAATCTTCCAAAATCTTTCACAACCCAACAATCAGTTCGCGACCTATACTTTAGGACTTTCTATATTAGAGTAAATCAAATGAGAACAAAATGCCTTCTCTTTCTGCAGCTTAGATACAATTACAATTTAACGTTTCTTAATTAAAATAATGTACATCTGATAAAATTTACGTGTATCTTAATATGCATTTTTTTGTCCAACCCTGTATTAAGAAACGAAAATAAATTGCCGATAAGTTCGGTTATATAAAAGAACGATCGCGATCCCGACCTTCGGAGATCTAAAGCACCGCCTAACAAGTCAAAGTCAAAGCTGGCGAGTCAAAGACAAGCGGCGTGCCGAACGAAATGGTGAACTTTGCCACTACGGAGCCTTACGAATTAACGACAATCGTCGCCGACAGGTTTCGTCGTCCTCGTGTGATTATTGGGGCTAATAACGAATGACCAGCGTATATTGAGCCTCGTAAACGATAGGATGACAGTGGTCAACGCGATTCTTTTAAAATACCAGGAAGAGTACGCGCTAAAAGAAAGCTAATGCTTGCTCAGAGTTTGGCGCCAACAAACGCGGATATTAATTACTTCGCTTGAAATATCTACGTGACATCTCATAGCCGAGGGAAGTATTACACACTGATAGAAAATTATAGTTGGTTTCACGAAGGAAAAAGTTTTGCTGGAACAGCAAATTGTTTATTAATATAGTAACAGCAAAAAGATTTATTATATGGAAAAAATAATTTGTTGTTGTAGCAAAACGTCGTTGTGACAACGATAAAATTTAGTTGATATAACCAAATTATTTTTAACGCCGTTCATATATCCAGCAAATAACAATTAATATTTTTAACAAATCTTTCTTTCTGCTACTATATTGACAAATGATTTGTTATTCCAATAAAATGTGTTTCCTCCATGCAACACCTTTAACCACAAAAGTAGCAGAACCATTTTTTAAGTAAGTGTTACTATAGTGTGGTCAGCGATAATAACCTTACAAGTATGTTGCTACTATTATAAATAAAATACTATAAAAGAAAATACTATAAAATATATTTGGCGCCGACCAATTATAATTTTCTATCAGTGCAGAATGCGGATATTAATATTTAATTGATCTGGTATATACTTGAAGACACTTTCCTCCATTGTCACGAGCAATACGATACAGCAGAGCACGGATACCTTCGAAGAAACGTCCCGGCTACTCTCGAAACCTTTAAGAAAGTCTAATTACAACCATATAAATTCCGACACCGTGTACGGACATTGTAATGCAGTTTTCGTGCATTGCGCAACACGCGATCCACGATGCACCACGTGGCGCGTACGCTATCCCTTCATTATCGAAAAAGCGGCAGTAGTAACGCGGCTCGTTCGCGACTCGCGATGATCGAGCGAATAGAGAAGAGAGCGGAGCAGGCGAGCGAGATCCAGGCAAGGGCAGGCAGAGCTTCGCTTTCTTTCTTTCTTTCTTTCTTCCTACCTACCTACCTACCTACCCGTGTTACGTTTATCTAATTGGCCCGGGACGTACGTAGCGAGAGCCGCAAAAATACTTATCCAGACTCCGTATCGCGGCGGTGTGTGTCGAACCGATGATTATCCCGGCTTCCAGCGGGCCGCCGCGCGCGTTACATTGTTATTATAATGAAACAAGGATAAATACAAGCCACCGGTACGTGATCGGTGCAATTACCTTCTTATGATGATTTTCGTGGCGAGGAGACGTGGAGGGCGCGGAGACGAGAGAAAGAGAGAGAGAGGGAGAGAAATAAGGAGAGAGATAAAATGAGAAAGAGAGAAGAGAGAGAGGGGGGGAAGCAGAGAGAAAGAGAGAAAGACGGAGCCGGCCGCGCCAGTTCGCTCGGTCCGGAGAAATTATCAGAAATTATGAGCGAAGAAATTGGTAGTCTAGCCCGCGGTTGATTGACAGCCCGGTCTGCCGGGGCAGCGTTCCTCTTTCCCCTTGCCACCCGGTATCGCCCGTGTTGTGCCCCTACTCGGGCATCTCAGCCCGTCGCTCCTACCCCCGTTCCTTCCGCTCAGCCGTTCGCCCTTCCCTCATCCCCCTTCCGCCCCATGCTGGCCCTCGCAACGCAAGACCGCGTCTTTTTCCCCGATTGTCCCTTAGGACGAACCGGATAATCCTGTGTGGATGATTGGAAAGCATTACGATGGAACCCGGAGAGGCTCTCTCTCTCTCTCTCTTTCTCTTTTTCCCTGTCTCCCGTTCAGCTCGACGAAATATGTTGCCGGGAGAATGAAACAAAGGAGCCCGCGCGCTTGTCGAAATTGTCGTCGATCGCACACGATGGCGGCCGCCGCCGGGCCGTCGTCGCTACTTGCTCTCGCTCATCGAGAACGCGCGTTCCGGGAAGGATGGCGGAGGAATAATTTAATAATTGTTAGGTGAGCGATTTGAATGCGAGGTGACGGGGTGCGACGGAGGATCTTGCCGTCCTTGAGCGGGAGAATTGAAGCGCGCGGCTGCTGGGACCCGTTGATATTGCGAAAGTCGCGCGGTCGCGCTCAGGAAGACACGTCGTGCGGCGTTTCGCGTCGGCTCGAGGATTTCGATTTCGCCATATATTACTGATTCGCTGATATGGAAATATCGGGTTTTGGAATCGCATTAAAATGGAGTCGCGACTCACGAGGGAGAAAATTGAGATAAGATCTCGAAGATTGCCCGAACGACCAGATAAAACGAAAATGAAAGCAAATGACATAATAGTCGTTCATGGATATATTATGTATTGTTACCCTCTATATTTGTTGCTATCTATATTTTACAGTCGGGAATAATATCTAAGATACGCTGAAATAAGATACGTTGCAACTTGCTCGAGTTCTCAGTGTTGTCAGCAAGGTTTGGAGAACGCTGTATGTAGAAGGATACGTTCATATAATGATCGGAAGTATCCATCACAGCGCCGACACATGCCCAAGATGGCCGCGTCTGCAACCTGACTGCAATAATTAAAGTATTTAATGTGGCTTCCTTTCCAACCGATGAAATCTCACTGCACTACACGAGACCTTTTTCTCCGTAACAGCGGGCATATATTTTCGCATCCATGCTTTTCTACGAAATGAACGTGTTACACGGGAAACAAAAGTGTCTAACATCGCGTACGCGTCAAATAATACATCGTGATAACGAGATTAAGTGAATATGGAACGAAATGAGAATAGAGAAATCAACGTGTCTTAACGCAAAAGAATTGGATTACGGATAAGTAAAATGAACGTAAATAAAATTAATGCGTTCATCGTTATAATTTTAATTAAATAAACGGGCACCAAGTTAAATTTCTCTTGAGACAAATTTACCGATACTCGCACAATCGTATGTCTTCTATGTATTCTCTCTCTCTCTCTCTCTCTCTCTCTCTCTCTCTTTCTATAAAAGAAGTAATAGTAATAATTATTATTATATTAACCCCCGATTTTAGCGACCTACAAAGAAGTCAAAGAGTTGGATGTTTTGTTCGCAATCAGCTCGAGCCCGCAATCAGTTGTCCCGCTAAATCTCGTTCTAAACTTTAATAAAAGTCGCTGTTCGTGGAATATCGCGATTGAAGTTGCAGTGCCGGGACAACACGAGACTCGGCGCACCAAACTAATGCACGCCTCGCGTCCCTCTGATCGATACCACCGGCACTTTTCAAACTTTCCGACTACTCGCTACTTACGGCAAATTACACCCGGTGTATCGTGATTATCGAGGCGCGCAATCAGGCGGACGCCAAATGTCAAGGATGGAATAATATTAACAATATTTGCATCATAAATTACGTTATATTATATCGAGTTCCGGTTTTTGCCTCCTCGCCGATATCCAAACAACGGCTCATGATATCGGAAAAACGCGAAAGAAAATAGAGGAAGAAACACGAAAGACGGTTACAATCAAAGATCCCGGAAGAAACGATCGATCACGCTCCGTTCCTACATAATGTTACACGTTAACCCGGACTGTTGTTCCTGGTATACACACGTATAACTCATACGATAGTCCCCCTCGACCGACACTACCAATTAACTTCCTCCATCTCGAGGCGATGTCACAAAGGACGCGACGTGGTGTCTTAGAAAGAAGTGCCGAATCGAAGCGAGGAGGCGAGGAGAAAAGGAGTGGCGCGGAACTGACCTGAAAGAAGAAGTGCGCTTCTTCTACGGAACAGTCGCGCGGAATGGGACCACGGGATTCGGCGTAATTCTTTAACAGCCCAATTTCACGATATAAAGGAGCCCGGGACGCTATAATGCCGCCTTTGCTTCCTTCCAGGGAACTCCGTCGTGGTCGACTGTTTTGTGCTTCGGGGAGGCCCAATAAAGCGCAGCGCCGACGACGACGACGGTGTCTCGTCTCGATGGTATAGCGAGCGAGAGCGCGCCCACGGCGCTTATTAAGGCTTCGGATTTTCGTCCGACCCGTCGTTTCGCCCTGACAAGGAAATCGCTTTCAACGTGGCGGCCGGCCACGGCGTCGATCCGGGATACCGATCCGCGGCGGATCGTGTAGGCAGAGCGGATGGAAATTGCCCGGATTCACGTGTGAGAGGTGCGTTAACCCCTCGACGTAGGAATGCCTCCTCTACGAGACACGAAATACTCTAGCGGTGCCACTCGAATTTTTCGTCTGTCGGCTCGGAGTCTCGACGCCGGTTGAGATGTCCATTCTGTCGACGTAATCCGTCACGAAGTACTCAGACGGTAACGCGAAATGGCGAAGCCTCAGAGAGAACTTTGTCTCCGACAAGTCTGGCGCGGTATGAAGAAATATCGGGAATGCAAAACCGTCGATTTCGTATAGAGAGAAAATATTGTAGTAAAAATTATCATAAAATTTACTGACAAATCTGACAAATTATCATAAAATAACTGACAAATTTGTTGTGCACGCAAAATATTTTTTTCCGTGCGGCAATAATTTCCCTATTTGTAATACCAAAAGAGCACAACAGAAGACTTTTGAAGACATTTAATGTAGAACTAAATTAGACTAAAACTTCGACTCGGGAAATTATAATGTATGTTGTAATCTTTAGTGGTATACTTAATTGTACACATCACTAAAGATTGCAACATACATTATAATTTCCGTTATAACTCCGATATGGTCCGACATTACAAAATTTTGTAATAATTTTTACTGCGATATTTTCTCCGTGTAGAATTAAGTCGTCCGATCAGCCGAGATACAGATATTTACGCTTGTAAGTTCTCACGATTTCTTATAAATCACACTATATTTCTGCGTTATATCACATGATTATACGTTGCATTTACGTAGGATATATACCTTTCACACACGCGCTTGTCTTAGGAAATACTGATCGGTCGCTTAAAAGACTTTCTATATAATTATTGATTTACGATTATACATGAACTCGCATTGCTCCGCGTGATATCTCTCCGTGTTCTTCCGTCAAAAGCGATTTCCCCGTCGAGAGATTTAATAGAAAGCTATACGATTTAACGGCAGTTGATTGACACCTAATAAAGAGATAATTGCTAATAAAAAGAATATTTGTGCCTTCGCATTTATCTTATTCGAAAAGAGCCTCGGATGAAAATCGTAGGAAAGACATCGGAGATTTTTGCTATATTCCTATTATTTTATTAACACCTAAGCGGCTGAAGATTACACATTGTCGAGGTACAAATCTCTAAAATTCATGTTCTGAATTCAATCAAAGTTTTTGTCAATAAGAGTGGCTTAAGAACCATTTGATTGACTGAGAAGCCACATATAAGACACTCTTAACGATAAAAGTAAATTCAGAATATGGACCTAAATGTGTTTTCCGATCAATAATATCATAAGAAATCTTGGTATCGCCGAACGCTCGAACGTCAAATTCAAGAATATATATCCATCGGCTGTAGGAGAGAAAAGAACAATCCACCACGTCGTGATTGCGAAGGAGCAACGCACGAAGGCGCGAACGATCATTTCACGTTGTTCCATTGTCAGTTTCTTGTGCGTGGAATCGCGCTAAGTGACCGACGATAAAGCCAACGCGTATAACATACGTATAACAAGAATTGCAACGTAGCAATAGCTGCTGCGAGCCATCGTTTCCAAACCGGATGACCGAGGCAGCGAAGCAGAGGAATTGCAGAGCGGAGGTGAGATAATGAATAAATTGGTGGTATAAGTATAATGAGTTATTCCCGGGACGAAAGGATCCGCGAACAAAACGACCTGAAGGTCACCTCGAGGAGACACGATACGCGCATTCCCTCGTTACCCCGCAAGATTCTCCATTTAAATATTTAATTTAGATCGCCGGCATTGTCTTCGGGATAGAAAGGGGATCTCGGAAAAGGGGTGAACTCGAAAATCACCGGAGCACTTCGATCACATACCTTGCTTCTACACACACACACACACACACACATACACTCCGAACGGAGATCCTGTAATAATTTTTCAATAATGTAAGATATCAATATAAAGTATTATTACACGGAGTGTGTGCTCAGTTGCTGCCGCACTAAAGAAGAAGATACAAAACAAAGAAGACGTGTACGAAATTTGTTATATTTTAAATTTGAACAAACTTCTTGAGACAAGCGATTAAATAAAAATTTACTCGTATCTGATGGAACATTTATACACACTTGTTGTCTGAGGACTTCGCTGATGATCGAGTTAGCGTACTCCGTAGATGATTTCAGGCCGCGATTCGGCCAATTTCCTTGGCCACCCGTAATCCTATCTTTGTGACATTGAAAGTTTCTCTCGGGCAAACGCGCGGTATCACACATATTTAGTTGTTAGAATATATTTCCATATATATGCATAAGGACTGTTTCTCGCGGCGCTAAAAATTCTTTGGACGTAATCTCCTTCGATGGGTCCTTACGTAGCAGCTATTAATTTCTATGATATCAGTGCCGCAATATACTTCATTGATAACGTTATCATGGGGCGCATGCACATGAAGCACGCGATATTAGCCATAAAGTGAACACGGACGAAGAAATCATACTGAAATTTACATCGGTCAGCTAAATCGTTCTTACTTGCATAAAAAAACAATAAATTGAGAGTGACTACTCTGTTAAAGATCGATCGCGACGAGGACGAATCTGCCGATGGCGTAACGTTTATAAGGCACATTTCTCCGTTTCTAATTTGCACGGAAACATATTTCCAAATTACGCACGTCTGTTTGTCCGTGCAAAGTGCATCCGTCTGAACATAAAACGATCGATCACCGATGGTACATACATTCGCGTTAAATGAAGGTGTTTGTATCGCCGCATTCATGTACTTCTTTTCGCGTATAAAATAGATCATTCTGCAGATAGTCTTCGAAAGAAGTTAACCTGGTTTACTTCTCCACATTTCGAAATGAGTTACCGCCCGGTCATTACTTTGACCAATGGAAATAGTGTTCATAAACCACGTTTTTTCGAGATACTAGCACAATAACAAGGCTGTAATTTCTAGTCACTTCCATGGCTTCTTTATCGCTAGATTATTATTCCACAGTAGACATACATATGTCCTTCCGATATCGCTAATTTTCGACAATTTTAACGCGAAATATGAAAACTCCTAGACCTTTATTCATAACTTTGAATAATTTTCAATAATTTTCTTCTTTTCCGCACAAATAATTTTAAATCGTGAATTATGATTTTTATTTAGCAGAGATAAACGAAATATTTCATCACGTTTTGTTTGTTTGTTAATGTGAACTTCGCACAACATATATCATACGTTAAAATCGCAAAGTGTGACAATAAAATTATAATGAAATTGCGAGAGAAATTGTCGAGAAAATGTATTTCGCGCTACCGCTAATCTCTTAAACATGACCTATCGATTTCAGCGCGTGTGCCGGCACTTAATTGCGGTGTATTGACTGTGTAAGCTCAAATATATATAAAGCAAATATCGTGCATTGTGGATAATGCACGCCATCCTGATGACTTATCAATGAGAGCAGTCGTGGAAAAAAAACAAAAAAAAAGAACGTGGAAAATTCCTCGCGCAACGTAGTAAACGTGGAATTTATCAAATACGGTAATATACGGTAATAATTTGCATATTAAGAATTATGTATTTTGGATATCTTTATAAAATAAAATGTAAAATACTCTACGGTAAGTGATTCTAATATCTTTCTCGTTTAATGTCTCGTTTCAACGCACGTAAATTTAACGTTCATTATGGTATTTCACACGAGACATTCTGCATACGTAGAACTTTTTTACGATCCTGCGTCATATCTAATTACAGAGTTTTACGGAGCGTATTATGATCCCCGTTTTATGGTCGAAAGAATATATTCCGGAGTGTAAAGAAGATTGTTGTACAAATGAACTCTTGTCGTGACTAGGTGGCAGTAAGAATTACGAAAGGAATTACTATCAACATAGTAATAACGCTGAAATTTAGTAATCTCTAAAATAATAGCTTTCGATACGAAATGATTATACAAATATGTTACAAATAATTTTTCTCGCGTTCGATTCTCCGGTCCGACGGCTACCGGATGCCGTCGGCTTCAAAGAACCTCGTATGTATCTCGTAAAACCGCGTAAAATTGCGAAACATGCAATGAATTAAAACATGTAAATCTACTTCGAAATAAACGAGTTTTCTCTATTTGTACGGCAATTAAAAAATATACTCATAAACGATGTATGATATTGAATGATTAACAATAATCTTCTTAGATGAAAATGGCTCTTTGTAAAAATGCTTTTCTGTTCAACTGACAAATTACGGACATAAGAAAATATAAAATTATATATTGAAGAGAGAAACATAAGCGGTTTTTTACGATCTTGCTACAAATTGTAGAAGAGACTAATGTTACCATGTAGTCCGTCGAAAACGATAGTGACAAAGACGGCACAGCAAAGTTATCGTCATTACATTTTTTTTCACATGCGTATGACGTAACGAGAAAGTCTTCGATCCATTGTCTGAGAAAAGTCGCGTAAGGCTGCCCGTACTTGCACGCCGTATACTTGCACGCGTTAATAATCGTCATTAATCCGCTAATTATCAGTTCTTTTAATAGCTAGAAAATGCTGCAACGTTTAATGGCTGGTGTCACGGATGTCATGTTGCCCTAGTTCTCAAACATTCTGTCTACAGAACTGTGTGTATATCGTACGTGCGCACATAAGCGCGACGCGAACTCGATTCAAACGGTTTCGCGCGTGTATCTCTCAAAATATAATCTTTCTTACTTTTAATTTCTCTCTACTTTTTCGTAAACTTCGTCGTAACGCATCGTCTGATATTAAAGAGAATTGAAGAGAAATCACAAAAGGAAAAAGACCGAGTGTAATCGGATATCATCAGAGATGTCTAACAATATCCTTGAGATATTTTGTAAAATTTTTCAGAGGATTTTGCACTCATTGGCTAGTATGCAATGGCCTTTCCGCTATAAACTTAAGAACGGCTATTATATCAAATCCGCGCGGGAAGTAGTTAAATATACCTTACAATATGCAAGATGCCGGATAACTTTTCAAATGTAGGGCGAATAAGTAAGTAATTAGTGTGATACGATTAGAGTCACGTTCGAAACGAAACGAACTGTTGCGTGATGTGCACCTATTCTTACCGCAATTAAACACTTAAAACACGCGCAAGCGCATAATCCACAAATGTGACATTCGTTCGTTCTCATCGTTTTGATCTCACGCTGGCGAGGTAACATATAACTTACTTCACGATATACATAAATCATGTATTTATATGTTCAAGGAACGAAAGGAAGCATAATACATCTCTCATATCTTTTTCGCAAAAAAAGGAAAATGATGCCGAGCGACTCTCCCGGGAAGAGATCATCGTCGGGGCGATATAAAGTTTCAGCCCGAGGAAACAATTTTTCAACGTGAGCCGAGTAAGATGAGAGAAAATCGTTCCTCTCATTACACATATCATGAAACCAATTGTTCGTCTTATTGCGGATACCAGTTCGCCACTTTGCGAGGGATACAAAATTGCGCGTTTAACCGCTCTGACTACCCGACGATTTCCAGAATATTAAAAGCGATTTGCACCCTGAGAAAATAACAGTGACCACCGACAGGATCATATTTAAATCGCATCACCGACCGGCCGAATCGTCTTTACCTGAGTAACGCCGTTATTTCCTTTGGTTTTTCGATGAATAAAACATGGCGACGGCGGCATCGACGAAGGATCGCGAACGCGTTCTCGTCCTGACGTTCAGGATCGTCAGCGGCAGCCGCCGCCGCCGCCGTCGTCGTCGAAAATTATTCCAGTCCGTGGATGCCGGTAGCTGGGATGGGCCTCACGCTACCCAGAAGGAATACGCTTATTCTCCCTCAGCGAGGAATGGTCGATAGATCGCCGAAGGATCGCCGAAGGATCGCCGCTCCTAGGCCCAATGGACGAGCAATTACTCGGAAATTACTCGAATCTACCTCCTCTTTTTCGGTTTTGTTTCGGGGCGAAAATATCCCTACACGCGATCGCCATCATCGCCCAACGCCAAATTACCCACCGATAATTAGGTTAGCCACTTATTCGAGGAAAGTCTCATGGCAACGCCTGCCCGACCGTTCGCCATTTTACTCCTCGCCGGAGAACACCGGATAATCGAATGTAGCGACGGTCGCAAAGTTACTGTCGTACGTACGAGGATCGCATGTAATTTCGCGTCGAACACGAGCATGCCTTCCAAAGGAACTTTTGCACATTACGTTAGTGAAATGTCTCGAAGAGAGAAGGAAGAAAAAGGAAGAAACTGAGCGGAAGGTGTAGATGAGGGGAGAGAAAGAGATAAAGAATGACTTGAGGATCTCCACTTTATCATTACATAACGAATATACTATATCGAATAGATTTCTTGTTTAACAAATAAGAAGGAAAATGTCAAACATGAAAGAGAGAGACAGGAACTTAAAAAGGAGACTGATACACAATAGAAGAAAGGAGGGCTAGGCGCTTTTAATACGAATAACGTTGGTCTTCGCAGTCGAAACACGCGTGTGGAAAGAAAACTGTAACGATTTCGTAATGCCGCTGCCTTTCACGTCATTTCTTGTACTATACGAATGGTAAATAATGCCATTTACGCAACAATTTCCGCGCTACGGTAACGTAAGCGGGGCGTCGCATTTACATCGAGGCAAAAAAGTCCTGGCTTATGAGTGGTATTTGCCTCTACCAGTGTTCCAGATGTTGAAGCACGCCTTGCGTCGATGAAAATTTTGTGTGAAAAGTGGAGAAGCGAAGTTTCAGTGGATAACGTCTCTGCGACCATTCTCGTCGCATCGATCGAGAATTCGATGGTAGTAGAATCGCATAATTAAGGTGGAATAATGTTTCGCGATCGTTACTGTTAAAGAGATGCTCCGCGAGATTATTCTCGTTTGCACCGTTTTTCGCGTTTATGTCTTAATCGTATCAAAAGGATCGCGGAGCGTTGCGCAAGTTCACGCTTCGTGGTGCGAAATCCATCGAGAACTGTCGTGTACGATAAAACGTAACCTGCGTGACCAGACAGCCTCCGTCGTCAAGGAGTTCAACTACCTGTATGATGACAAGTTGGCAACGGGAATTAACGTCAGAAATCAACAGGTACCATGTACCGGTCAGTTTCCCGCTACTGAATATGCATCACGTGGTCTGCACGAAATCCTTCGAAGAGATGTTTACCGTATCGGTCGCTAGCAACTTATATTATTTCTGGAAAACTACACAAACTCATTGGCATTATGTAAGCTCTGTTTTGCGATAAATGAGAAATAAATCTAATCTATTAATTAATGACTAATTTTAATTATATCACTATATCTCAAAAGCTTAACACGTTTAAATTAAACTATATTATATTCTTAAATCTAATCGACACAATTTCATGTTAATCTCGAATAACTATTTGGAAAACATAAGGCATCCTGAAGATTTCGTTCTATTTCCTTTGTATCTATTTTTTTATTTTATTAGAGCCACATCACACATATTGTGTTTCCTGCACATCGCGATGGCTCCGGCTCAGCTTGCTTCGCGAATTTGCGGGGGGGGCGGATATCGGCAGGATATGTACAATCGCAGGGAAATTTAGTTTCATTATAATTTCACAGGTTCAAACACACATACCCGTAATTATACGGTGCATAACGATATTAACAATCAGCTGAAAATAACCGCGAGATTTCCATTGCATAAAGAAACGTGCGCGCGCGTCCACGCTGGCACTAAGAAAATGTTGATCACGTAAGCATGACGCCTCGAAATGCGCGGTCGTCCGGCTTCTTTCATACATGAAACATTTCATAAGAAGACCATAATTGTCTGGGAGATCCGCCGCGCTGCATTTTTCTTCGCGATTTCACTAGCGCGAATGTCGGTGAAGAGTAACCGAGTTTTTCTTTCTGTTGCTAACATAACAACAGGAGAAAAGAAATGCAAAATAGAGCGCGGCCGAGTTTCCCCACTGTTTAAAGTTTATTTGTTCAACTAAGCTTTTCAATTTTTAATTTCCCGTACTAACCAGGAGAATTCGTACGAATCATATTCACGACATCCTGTAATTTATAAGGGCATATCATAATCACGCACACGAGATAATTAGAATTAAGTGTCGGTACGTAAGAAAAATATCGTGTGAGAAATTTCAACCGGGTCTTCTGATGAAGATACCGCTGCGTTAAAATCGTTCATTTCCTCTTTCACGGATTAAAACTGAGGGAGGCGGAATGTTCGCAAAGTTACAAGATTCGATTTGTTGTGTGTGCGTATCATATCATGTTCTTCAGATAACGTTTTAATTATATTTTTCTAATAGAATATATATATATATATATATATATATATATACACACACATATACATATACATATATTAACAAATATGGCTGTATTAGGAACGCGTAGGAAATTTGTTCTGTTGTCCGAAACTTGATAGAATATTTGTACGCGCCTCTTCGTCATTCTTTTGTGCTGAAAATTATTACTCGAGAAAAATTCGTGTTTGCAATTATTATTCGTGAAAAATAAGCACCAGAGATGAAAATACGACAGTTTCTAGGCTACGTGAAAGAAATAACGTAGTATTCCGAAGCAATTGTACGAGGGTATGGTGTAAAGTTAATGTAATTTGTCCTATTACCGCACTTGCTGGCAAGACGTTACTTTATCTCGTAAACCGGCATTAAGAGATGGCCAATTATAGTCCGCCATACTGAAATGACAATTACTTGTGATAATACAGGCGCGTAAATTTTATCGTGGAGAGAACAAATTCGAAGCTGGGAAAGAGGAGAGATCGCACTCCCGCATGGAAAAAAGGAATTAGCTGTCCATATAATACAACATATAATACAAGTGAAATTTAGTTCCCAGTTTTTAGCTGCGAGAATTAAAGTAAGCAAGCACAGGGACAAAAAGAATTAGCTACGTTAACTAAATTTCAGTTGTACCACGTGGGCAGCTAATTTTCACCTATGAAAACAAGTTTTTAGCTGTGACAGTTATTTCCTTTTTCCATACGATTTGATAGAAATTTTTTGCCCAATAAAAATTACAATTTCCGCGTAACGGTTGATTATATTTCTGCATTCAAAAACTTCTAACATGGTTTGTTGATCGCATTTATATGCTCTTATAATTCAGTCTTAATAATTTAGTGATGGAATATTACACAATTTTTTTTGCACGCATGTTTTCGTTTGCACATGCAAAAATGCTCGAAAGTGATGCAAAAGATTAAAAAACATTTTAGATGCGTGTAAATATATTTCGCGTTATTCCGTGTCTTTTTACATACGAGATACATGCCTATCCGCTGAAACATTTTTATTACTTATATAACGTATATAACGTGTATTTCCTTGTGTGCATGCGCGCTCACGTTTAATAAAGATGATATTGCAAATTTATATGTAATAATGGCAGTTGATTACACGTGCACGTGTGAAATAACAAGCACTACCGCAAATCAAATTGAGAGATGCAAACGCGGCTCGGCACGAATTTAAATTCTTTCCGATTTCTCTTATTCTTCCTCGATATAGCTCAAGCGAAAAAAATTACACTCCCAACAAGATTTGAATTTATCGCGAAAGTTTATCAAGACGACTCCATTCTGGCATGTAACAAGTCGGATTTATGCGTACGCGAAAAAAAAAGTGCCAAATTCAAGTAAATAAATTATTCCAATACTCTTTAAAAAAACTTTTACTTGGAACCAAGTAAATTTTACTTCGATCAAGTAAATATATTTTACTTGGACAATTTACATGGAAAATATCTTACTTCTCATGAAGTAAATATTACCTGATCCAAGTAAAAATTTGCTAAGGAATATTACGATAATGATCTACTTGAATCTAGTATTTTTCTTCCGTGTAATATGTGAAATATCGCGATCGCTCGTCCGAACTGCTCGATGCTAAATGAAAATTTCAGTTTAGACGGTTTCCGTCGGTCTCCGTGCATTTTGTACGCTGTTTGAGGCACGAAGCGACCAGCTCGGCTAAATCCATCTACGGCGCGTCGACACACACGTTTTTCCGATAACTCGCGTTATCGGCGAGCCGACGCGACGTACACGACCGCGACATCGTCGCGGCTACATTTTTCATACGTTTCTCCGATTACCGAACGCGGCCAGAGTGTGTGCGTGTACGTGTAATCGGCGACCGCAATTTACGAGCTGGAAGGCGCTTTTGCGCGCACCAGCGGGGATTAGCATCGGGAAAACTTTGTGTCACGACGTGTGTGCGCTCTTTTTTCTCCCTCTCTCACTCTCTCTTTTTTTTTATTTAGCTTCGCCGCCGATGCATAAAAGAGTCTCATTTTTTTCATATCGCGAATCAAGATAGCACGCGGTGTGTCTAAACCGCGCGGAGTTTCCGACGAAGCCCGCGTTGCGCGCGCGTGTACACACGCCGGCCAGCACACCGCTCAGCAATTTAATGTTAAATGCACGTGCGCGATAGTTGGCGGCGGCATATCCCGCGTGCTTAAATCGTGATAATATCCTCGGGCGCGTATATGTCACAAGTGTATAAAGTTAACAATGCTTAATAATGCACGGAGCGCGACGGAGACGCGGGCCGATCCGCGGTGTCGATAACTGTCAGCCCGTTTAATGCCACTTTCGAATATCGATAACGAGCAAACGTAACAACTGCATATTCCCACATATGCGCGACACCGTGTGGCGCACCGCTGAAAAATGTTATCGGTCGCACGACATATCCCGGGCACGAAATATCGGCGTTCGCGTACACCTCCACCGCTGGCCGCGCCGTCGCCGCCGCCGGACGCGTAACACGCTTTTACGTTAATATCCCGCCCGGGCTTTATTACCGGTTCTCTTTCTCTCTTTCGCTCTATGTGTGTGTGCGCGCGGTAAGTAACGCTAAACGACAGTGTCGTAACGATAAAATCCCGCCGGTCGGTTAATCTTCGCGTTCGCCGGATTATCGATTCGGCGCTATAACGGCCCATCGATCGAACGATAACGCTGACGATAATCTATCGCGGGCGCAATAAATACCGACAATTACCGGAGACTCGCGGGGAAATTACAATATTTCGTTTGCTCGCGTGTTATACTTGCCAACACGGGGAGCTTTTATCTCTCTCACTTTTCACGTTGATGTCGGCGTACGGAGCAATACCGTTGCAAATGCGCTCATTTGCGTTTTACGCGTCGGTATAAGAGAGTCATCCTCTTTCAAAATGCGTCGACACGAGGAGTACGTTTGCGGAAGATTGATGTGAACGGCACAATAATAATGGCGCGTCTAACGTCGTTGCATGTAACGCGAAAAATCAACACGCATCGACACATTGTGGGGTAAATATTCGAGCCGCTGATTGCGCTGCAAGTGTTATATTGTAAATATTAAGTAAAATAATAACGATCGGTTGCAGCTCATTCTGAAACTCATTCCCGAGTCGAAATTTGAGTCCTACTTTAAGCCTAATTTAGTTTTACATTAAGATCCGGTTGCACCAACGTTATTTCGGCTTTAAGCGAGACTTAAAATTTTATACTTGTATTAAAACAAAAATGACATCTACAGTGCTTTAACTTAAGCTTATCTTTTCTAATTAAGATTAGCACAAATTAAAGCATTTTAGGTTTCGCTTTGGTTAGGTTACTTTGGTACAACAAATTTAAAGTTTCATGTCTCGCTAAAGCCGAAATAACGTTGGGACTGAGCCTAAATCTCGAAAGATCTTCTATTATGCTCTTTTAATGCTGTAAGTGGAAAAATTATTGCTGCTTTCTCCACTTGAAAACTTAATGCGGAACTAAAATTTAGATTCTGGGTCTCAATTCCTATCTGTAAAATTAAAGGGGCATTTATTATGCTCCTTTGATATTATAAATAAAAACTTATTTCAATTTTCTTCCCCTTGAAGACATAATGTAAAATTTAAAATTTTCACTTGGGTTTACACCTCTCAATTAGAGATATTTAAAGTCTTTCGAATTTGTTCGTATTTTTTCCCGAAATCCTCACAAAAGTTCTCCTTAAAAATTAAGAATAATTCTACGAGAATTAGAGAGGCATAACGTCGGGAGTTGCCTGAGTAACGCTTCTTCGATATTTTACGTTGCAAGGATACGTTAATCAGAAATCCGAGTGAAATCTAAGGCGAATCCCTAACGAATCCCGAAGGCAAGATTAGTACCGGGGCTCGACGTCGCGAAATTCCGTTCGCCAAAACGTCGCAATACAACTTCCGCTAAACCACGATTACGTGGCGAGTGTTTCGCGTGACATAGATTACTCGAGGCGGAGACTCCGGTGGTACCGGCGTAACGAGGTAAGCCAAAGATCGTCTCGCTTCACAAGGTCTTTTACCGAGGGATAACTACTGGAAAACTGGAGCTACATGACATCAGGAGAGCGGCTATCTCGAGCAAGCAACACCCCTTCGATGTTCTCTCCGAGGAGGATGTTGAGCGCGGATCGTTGGTAGCGGCGGACCCGGGCGACCCTGCCGACCCCCGACGGGCTGAAAGTGCGGGTTCGGTGGAAAAGGCTTTAAAAAAGAGCCGAGAAAACGAACGAGTGCACGCGACCAAGATGGCGTCGTGCCCGGGCACGTCGGGTATATTACGATAGACCGGGGTACGCGCGGGGGAACGCGACGACGACGAACGCGGCGGAGCAGGCAGGCATGGAAGCCGCAAAACAGGAGGATGGGGATAATTGCGCGAGGCAATGCACGAGGCTCCTCCCCTTATTCAAGCCTAAAGCCTGCAACTGCAAGTGCCAAGCTACTCACTTTGCGGTGCGCACACATGACACGTTCGGCCGCTCGCGACGCGCATCCCGCAACGCTGATGCCATGCGCTCCGCCTTTGCGCTACCGCACTGTGCGAGTGTGCGTGCTTTTATTACGTATATGAACGCGTGCGTATGTGTGTGCATGGTGCGCGCGAGCGGGCGCCTACACGTGTGTATTTGTACGCAACAATGACCAGGACTCCCTGGAAATCTGACTCACTCACGACGACGACGACGACGCTCGTCGTTGTTGCGTACCTTCTATCGATCCGCTTTTCTTCTCTACAGATTCGCTGACGGGCCTTTTCGGGCTTTCGGAAGGAGACTCGAGAGTTCGCTCGATTTTGTATTTCCGACGTTAGAAGCAAGGTGTCGCGCGAGAATTAGTTGACCACCGAGTCGAAGAAAACGAAGGCGCAACGAAGACGGCGACAGGAAAATCCACATTGTTAATTTCGCACTTAGTGTGCCCTCTGATTCTTAGTGAATTAACTCGATTTTGTGTCGGAACCAAACTTCTCGTTGCTAAGGTTTTAATTCTGTTTTTGTAAAGTTCCCCTCGAACATCGTTAATAGTTTACTAATAACATTAAAAAAATTGTTTACATCAATGGGAGAGATATCAATGAAAAACGTACTACGTACGTTGAATAATGAATTCCATTAAAAAGGCTATTAAAAGCTGATCTGTTCGCTAATTGCGCAAGCAGTTCCTTCTCTGCAATTGTTTTTATAATTCAAGAAACATTCTTTCGCGAGATAACGCAAGAGCCTTTAAGACTAGGTGCTGCAGTTATGAAATTTCCAGGAATAAGAACCGAAGGCGTGTCGGTATAAATTCAACGGGTTCGCCGCCATTACGAAGTGCGTACATTGAAGTACATTATCTTCATGAGAAACTATAAAGTGGCTGAATCAACGGTATTTATAAAAATATTTTGCTGAATTACCACTAAAAATTATAGCGACTTGACAACTCACGATATCTGCTTAGCTTATGCAAAAAAAATTGCATATGAGTGCAATGAAAGTAAAGAAGCTTATACACCAAAAAAATACTAAATTCAAATAAATAATTACTTTAATACTCCTTAGCAAATTGCTCGGATTAGATAAATTATTCAAATAAAACATCTACTTAATTCAAGTTAAACTCTGCTAAAGAGAGTATTGGAGTAATTATTTACTTGAATCTAACGCTTTTTTTTATGTAGAAATATCGTGAAACCAACGAACATAACGCGAAAAATATTAGACGAATATTTAGCCCATCATATACACTCATCGATGAAGCAATGCAAATTTAAAGATTTTTTATTTTTAATTTGCATTTTTACCGCAGTTTTAGAGCGTCGCTTAAAACTTATCTAAACGAAACGTACTATTTTCTCGTGATTATTTCAATTTAACTTAGACTTTAACTTGAAATCTTAATTTTACATGTGTTATGATAATATGAAATTCAAACCCTATGCTTATGACGTGTATCAGTTAAGAAAAGATTGTCTTTTATATATAAATATTTTAACCTCTAACATAATCTATCCATTTTAACATAAATCGTAATTTCCCTTTAATTTCGCCAACACTTCCGATTATTTTTATTAATTTATATTAACTAAATAATCGAAGCGATTTCGTGCATGTTAAAGATATCCCAAAACAATTCTTAATAAATCAGACTATATCTTACATAGGTATTGTTTATGAATACTACTTATTCTGTTTTACTATGTCCGTGATAACCCGAACAACACGTATTGGCTGATGTTATCCAACGTTGGCCAAATGTTGAGCAACGATTAGCCAATATGTGTTGTTTGAGTTATCACGTAGTAAAAAGGAAT
This sequence comes from Dinoponera quadriceps, assembly GCF_001313825.1. Classification (NCBI taxonomy): domain Eukaryota; kingdom Metazoa; phylum Arthropoda; class Insecta; order Hymenoptera; family Formicidae; genus Dinoponera; species Dinoponera quadriceps. The sequence goes on from NW_014555920.1 coordinate 591,833, forward strand.
AGAGTATTCATAAACAGCATTTATATTATATATATTACAAAATATAGCTTGATTTTTTAACAATATTGTTTTGCGATATCGTAACGCGCACAAAATCATTTTGAAAATTGTTTAGTTCATTTAGATTAATTTATACAGAATATTAATTTTTTAAAGACTTACCATTATTGCTCGTATCTTTTGTTTCTCCATTCTCCCTTTATTGCTTCTCTCCACCAAATTGATAATCTTCGCACCAGTCAAATTACAAAATTGTCGACTTCTTGCAGTGGTTACTACGAGAATAACAACATTTAATTAAATATTTGTGTTAGTTTTTTATTTTCTTATGTTATCGTATATCTTTCATGTCATATGTTTTATTCTCTCGTTTTAAACGATTAGTTATTTTTTTATTTCTAACGCAAAATAGCTATCGACCAGTATAACAGTGTTATTATTATCACATATACAGCTGTTTAATATTTATGAACTTGTTTTCTTCTCCCCCCCCCCCCCCCCCCACAAAANCACGTAACGCCATCTTGGACGCATATCTTATATAACAATCTATTATAAGCATGTATGAATAATTAAATAATAATTGCAGAATAAGATAGAATAAAATTACAAACTAAATGAAAGATCACGCTACAAAATTCAGAAAAGATCACGCTACAAAATTCAGAAACATTTAGCCTTAATTTATAATAATATCTATCGTCCATTTAAGAGAACGTTATTCCTGTAAATGTCGACAGACGTTTTATTGCATTTTTATTATCGTCTTTATTACATCCCCAGATAGCACAATGTCCTAAATCAGTACATAAGACTTAAAGACATCTCTAAGTAAAACGTCTTAGAGACATCTTAAAAATATCTTAAATGTCTTGTGCCCTGATTTTGAATATTGTGTTATCTGAGTCATTATTGCTCATCATACAAGTGATTGTTTTTATCATTAGAGAAATATATTTAATATGTGTGATAAAATAATATATTTTCAATCATGGACATCATCGTTTAATATGTTACATATCGCGTAGATCATCGGTGGTCCACATTAGACTTTCCGTTCAAGTTGCATAGCGCATATATTATGTTACCTCTTCCTTTTCATAATAATGATTTCTGTGTCTTATAAATATTATAAGATGTATCTTATATATAATGCGATAATCGTGGATTATCGATGACCTACGCAATGTGAATGAAAAGTCATGTAAAATTGGCATCCCATATCCTACTTAATTATTATATATGTTACAACAATTGTATTCGCCATTTTGATTCAGTGTACAGAAAGTTGATCGAACTAACCCTTCCGAAATCTCGCGTCGATACGAGCTACTCCGGCATAAATAACACGAAATATAACGACCTCCTGATAATGCAGTCTTTAATCTCGCGATTTATATCATATTCTACGCGAAACGTACGCGAAATCGACACGTAAAATATGCAGAAAACGGACTTACCAGTGGGCATGACCGTTGCGCGTTGCTAATCTTCCAAAAAGAAAGAACGACGACAAGTTCACTTCGAATGTTGCATTATGGGCGCGAACCTAAGTCTGCTCTTTCTTAGCTGCACCTTCTGTACCTCCGCCCAATTTTTTTCTATTCCTCTTTCTTTCACCGAGTCTCAAGTATAAGTCTATTTTATTTTAAGTATAGAAAGTAACGTTAATAACGTAGTGCTAACAAATGACCATAGTTGGATATTAACAATAAATTCATCTTGCGCCCTTGAAAATAGCTAAATATTGTACCGCATAGAGACAATTCATGCGTGCCAACGCCATCGTGTGACGACTTACCTAGCATTATCGATGCTCGATAGTAGATAGTGCAATTACAATTTCGCGAAAATAAAAGAATACACGTCGCGATGTGACGATCACAGCGTTCTTCGCGAAACTTAGCGCAACGAGAAGACAAGATCTGAATCAACCTTTCGTCCCTTATTTCGCAATGTAAATTGATGATTCGCTTTGAGCTCGAATTTGCCCGATCGGCAGGTTTTCGACCCATTCGGTGGACATGCTGCCATCTAGAAGGCGAGCAACGAAACTCCGCGGTGCCGAGTGCGCGAACATCTTGCTACCGATCGCTCAATGGCTCGAGCCAGTTCGAATCGGGGAGTTTCGAATTGACCGCGATTGACGTCTACCCCGAGATTCCGGTCCGTCTTCTGTATGTAAATTGTTTTGATTTTTGTGTAGATAACGCCACGACGCAAGTACGGATCGCCTTGCGCCGCGGACGAGAACACCTCCCGGAGCTTTTATTTTAGGTAATTACGATTGTACGTGCCGTATGAATGACAGATAGTGTCAAGGACGATAATCGCAAGTCGAATGTTACTTATCTCTCGCTAACCTTATTTGATCTAACGTGGCTCGTCCAACGTAATAATCGTTTGTTCTACGCTCGGGCGCTTTCGCAATCCTCTCGGCAATAAACGATAAGCTCTTAGCGTTGGTCCAAAAATGACTATTTTTTGGGGCTGACTTGTTTCTCCAGTTATACTAAACTAACTATATTACACACTCAACTGATCGCCTTAATCAGACTCAGTGGACTGCTCTGATAGTCTTAGTTCAGCAATTACAAGCTTCGATAAGGATATCGAATTACAGGACAGATTGTGTTGTTTCAGTTCTAAAGCGGAAATTAGTTTACAACAATGTTCGAGTGGGCATACGACGGTGTAAATAGTTCTATACCTCGCAATGTTGGTCCAGAATGTGCAAATTACCTGACGCTGAAACGGAGATTAATAGAAACATTGTTTATATCCATATTTATCATATCCTGCATTGTATGGGGCCTGAAGCGAGTGACTTTGCCAAAGAACCTGGCCTATGTCAATCAGGACCATGTCGGCAGGAGAGTCCTGTTAATCATGATGTCTTTGGTCCTAGGAATGGAGATCGGTTTTAAATTCACTAGCAGAACTGTTATATATTTGTTGAACCCGTGTCATATTACAACGGCGATACAAGTAAGTTTAAGATATTATCTTGATTCGAGTATCAAGGCAGTTAGGTGCTTCCTTGATCTTAGATTAAAAATTGTTCAATAATGAGTAGTAAAAGATGAATAGTAAAAGTTTTCAGATATGTGATTGGTATCAATGTTAAAAAAGTTCACTGTATTTAGATGCCTTTTTGTCACACAGTTGTATCTGCTGGCTGCAGCTCCTAGTCCAACAGTCACCGCTGTCTTCAGGATACACTTGAACTTATTAAATGGACCGGTGCTAGCATATCTATTTCCAGAGACAGAGTCTCGAGTTGTAAGTCATAATATATAATTTGGCATTGAGCCGAATGCAAATTGTAAATGACGAGAGTATATGTTTTCCAGATATTTGCAGATAGAGCAATGTATTATATTCAACATGGTTTGATGCTAGTAATACCATACTACTTATTGAGGCTTGGAGGTAGTTATCTATACTTAAATTTTACTTACCGTTTTAATTAATATTAAATGGATATTTAAAAATTTTCTCTGTCAGGTGTATATAATATCGAACCCCTATCCGATATGAGCTGGTCGGTTCTTGGTTTCGGCCTCAATGTAGGATATCACTTTTGGATTCTTCAAAGTGTTGCCTTGGTACGTATGTCAAACTTTCTGCTTGAGAACTATAATTTTAATACATAACGAGTCTCTTGAAACATGCGAGTTTTAGAATGCTTTATAATTAGGACAATATCCTGAGAATATTATAAAATAAAATTACATTGGTAGAAAAGATTGTGCATTAGTACAAAAAAGTATAGAAATAATCAAACATCTAAAACGATTGCCAACTTAAGTTAAAAACTGTTTCTTAATTTTAGTGCAATCTTATCTCGTGTTACGCTGTAGTATTTTTTGAGAATAATATCTTTACCTTCCTTTTCTATGCAGCCAGTACAAGTGAATCTTAGTCACATGTTGTGTGCAGCTGTTTTGGATCCATTTGAAGGCCAAAATTATCGAATATGGGCAGTTACCCATCAGTCAATATTATGCCCTGTTCTGTGCAAGCTATTTTGTTATGGATCCAATTTCTTCTTAACTAAGTTTCCGCCGACTAGGGTTAAGCCGTCACTGGAATGCACGATTCCAAAGAAAAACTGTACATACGAGCAGAACGAAAAGGTGCACGAAGAATCCAACACTTCAGGAAACGGCCATACGCATTTTGATTAGTTCGGTAGCGAGATTCGTTACAGCAAATGTATGAAACACTTCCTTTCGATTGAGTGAGTATGTAATTCCCGCATACGTATTTATTACCGTAACATCTAAGATGACATTATTTGTAGATTTCTAAAACTTTTACACCATCCGCATTTACCTTGGTAGTCGCGTAGATACTTACCAATTCTTATCTTATTTACACAAGAGTGTCAGATTATTCTTCCTTGCAGACTAACGCATTTATAATTATATCTAATTATAACACCCTTCGAACATTGTCTTCAGGGCCCAGTGCGAGTAAACAAAGAAAAAAAGACATCGGGCGATAGGGAAAATTAACTAATACTTATTTAATATCTAATTAACACACTAACACACGAAAAAAACAAAAAGACTATTAACACACGAACATTACTCAACACATTCCTGTTGCGGACAAATTTTTTGTCGTCAAGATCAAAAAAACTCGTTCATACAACACGTACACGTACGAGATATCGAACAGGTAACTTGATCTTAGTACAATCGTTGTGATCGTATTAGTTTTAATCCGTTAATCCGTGATACCGATCGATAAATAGTCAATTCGAGATATGAATTTCTGTCCAAATGCTTGTCATGCCTAGCGCTGTGCATAGATTAAGAGTCTCAGTGATAGTGTGAGGCTTAAGCTGACGTCCAGTAACAGTGGCTGAATAGCCAACCCTAAAAATAATAATTGCACTATCTTCTACTAGGTAAAAACGCAATATGAACAGATCATCTCATGCATTTTTATATTCATTTTTACTCATGCAATAGGAACGACGAAGGCATTCAAATAACGAAACTGCAATGTATTTTACACAGTTCGAAAGACAACTACATCGTTAGACTTTTGCCTATATATATATGCCGTGCAGACTATATAGGAAGCGGAAGTCCGTCGGGTTTCACAGTGAGTCTTCTTAGCCAGGCAACTCGAGATGTCGTAACGTATGCCAATACGAGCCGTAACATTGTCTGCTTGGAATTTGTGAAATCCTGCGAGCTTCCACAGCTTAATAATAAATATAACAGAATGTAAAGAAGCATTTTGGCGACGGAAAGCATCTGTTAAATTCGATTGATAGTAGCGATTGATAGGAAGCTGTAAAGCTGACGTACCATTTTGCGACACATAAGATATACTTTCATTTTAGTGAATCCGCGATTCTCCTTCTCTCTCTCTCCCCCCCTCTCTCACTATTTGCAAAACTGGTCATGTATATGAAGATATTTTTATATGACAGTTCCTATAAGATTGAACCCTTTGCTGAACGAGTTCTCGTGACGAGGAATACTTTTGGAAATATTTCACAGTTACGTCGTGCACTGTGAAAGAATTTTGGTATGTGTGCTCACTGCGCCTCGCGCTTTCATCCGAGAAAATGGAAACGACTCTCTCCTCATCCTCATTAGAGCTTTTGCATGATTCATCCATTATCCACTTTGTGTTCTTTCAGAACCGTCTCGGTTCTATCTTTCGTATAGAAACGTTTTTTGTAAACGTTACCTCTGAATAGCGAAATGAGACGGCCTATGTTGTTGTCCACATAGAAATAATCCAAAAAAAAAAAAAAAACAGGACTTGCGAAGTTTTTTCAAAGATAACAGCCTGATAGTACAGAATTTATGTTACTAGTGTGAATAATAATAATGATGATAATAATAATAATAGCGTTAGAGTGACACTAGTATGGAGACTTAACTTATAGAACTGCACGGAGAAAATTAACTTAACGCGATCTTGTAATATAAACATATAAACATACAAAAGTTCGATTCTCTAGGAACTTTTGAATTCCTTTTGGGGATGCCGTCGGGTGAGATATACCACAAGTGACATATTAATCTACTTGAACTACAAATAGCGTGATCCTAATTTTTGCACGAGAATGTACCAGTTCTTGCATTAGACGTGTATACTAGTGTTTTGCGAATTAAACTAGTAACAAGTAAGATTGTCTTTGGCATAGTACTATAAAAAAGAACACATATATGCTCTTAATTAAAATATTTTTTATTAAAATATGGCCTAAAAACGTGAACACAGCTGTCTCAAAGAGATAGACAGGAATGATAGGATCAGTATTTAAGCTAACGCAATTGATCGGATTGTCGAGAGTGTTTTAGTGCAAAATACAAATGCATACGTTGACGGATTGCATTAAACCTCCAAAAGCAATACGTCTACTTTTATCTAACAATAAGTAGTTTCCCCATTGTTAGCTGTCGAATGTGATCAAGTCACCGAGCGTGTTTTTACTGTGTCAGCGGTCCGATAAATAAAACTCTTCCTTTTTTTTGTTTCGCGAAATAGGAGATCAAGTGATTCGCATATATTAACTAACAAGAGAATTAATTTACATTATCTGTTATATGTTACGTATATCTGTTTGTCATTGTGATAAACGGGTCAATCCAATTATTATAATGGACAACCTCACTCATTCAAAAGAATAAATATCTCTTTATTAACACTTTGTCATGGTGCAACTTTGTCTTATTTGTTATTATTTATTTTATTATACTTAAAAAAAAGTCTTTGCTTAATATATACACATGTCCAATACTATCGTAAAGTTCGCCTAATTAGACGATTAACGAATTATTTATGCGGTGAGAAAGAGAGTTTTCTCCGACTATCGGGATATACCTCATTTGTACAACTCTCTCAACATATAATTATTTCGTATACGATATAAGCGTAGCAGGGTGTTAAATCAAGGAAAGTTATAACGTAGAATAGCGATATTCAGGTTTTTTTTTACCAAAGATTTAATTCAATTGAATTTTACAAAAGACGGGTCACACAAATAAATATAATATTTTCATGATAACATCGTTAACGATACAAATTATATTGACAGCTATTAGATACGTTTTAGAAGCTGTAGTCGCGATATTCATATAGAGAAGTGTTACGATTACGTAGATATCCCTTTACTTAAACGAGCTCTTAATTTAAGTGACGGTTATAATATCCTTTAAGAGTCAAATATTTTCTTAATGGGCGATGTACGATGAAAGTTTGCAGTTTCGTTGTTTGTATATTTAAAGGATAATCATATAATGGTAACTATGTATGTAAAACAGCATATACACACACACACACATACAAACACACACATATATATATATGTATAAACACTACATGCTTACTGATAATTTCATAATGTTCCGGAGTATTTATTGGTTTTGTTTTTAGGGTAAGGCGCGTTACATTAATTTTCTCCCTCTTGATTCGTACGTTCCTACGAAATTTCCTGATAAAACGAAGTATAACGGATACCAGTACACTAGATAAGTCATCGGTCAAATTGATATATTTTTGTTTTCTAGAATCTTCCGAATACCCCTGTAATATGTAAATATATTTCGTAGAATTAATAAGGAAAAAAAAAGGAAAGAAAGCTGCTAGAGAAAAGTTCCTGTATTAGTGCTATCATGATTGAAATTCTTTATTGCTAATATTCCTTGAATCAACGAATCTTTTCTGCGTTGAAGATTTCGAAGTAGAAAGCGTATGCGTATGTACTTGTATCACGGGATTCACGTGCGCATTTAGGTTGTATCCCTGCGATTGACTGCGGATCAATTTCCCGTCAGTTTCAGCCTCATTTATGATTGTATCGACAGCATTGTACGAATGTCTGGCACGACGCGAGACGCGTCGCCAGTGCGTCATCATCTGTTCGCAATTTCGTAAAACGTCGCAAAACTTCGTTGCCTTTATACGCGCTGTACAAAAATAAAAGAGCAAAAATATGTTAATTCTCGTTCTCGGCGTAGAACATATGACATGTAAATAGCGTCGGTGGGTTCGAGTGTGCGGTACGATGCTTCGACGATTTCATATTGCACTCTGCGTTCCATGATAGATCGATTACAATTGGACAGATAGGCGAATACGTCTTCTGCGCGCGCGATACGCAAGTAACCCGATACGCATTATCGCGTAATTAATATTGAAGTAGTTTCTCCTAATTAAGTTCGTGACAAAGATGTAATCATTATGTAATCATACTATTTAATTCAATCTAAACTAGGGACGGTTGAAGGAAAATAATGCGTAGAGTAACTCTTCGTTGTATCAGTGTTGGCTGTTTGCGCACAGCCTATGCATAATATGTATAATATATCTTAAACAGTCACTTCATACATGCACAGGATGTCTCGTCGTTGCTCCTTCAGATATTTGTTATAAGTTGAACTATTCATAATGTTCAGTTGTGAACGATTAACGAGTAAAGAGAACTTGTAGCAATGTATCTATTTATTTATTTGCGTATTTATTTATTTAAAATGGAGACTTAGTAGGTTCTTTCAGTTCTAAGCTCAGTTGTCGGACAAAGACTAGAGATACAGGAGACATTTTTCAAAAGCTAGGAAGAAAATACGCGATGCTGGTGAGACGTCCTGTATATAAACTGGGTGAACGAATAACACGAAGTCGCCTCTTGTTGCTCGTTGACTTGGATCATGCGTATCGAATAATGAAATTATATATTGTATATTTTCTGCATAAACGCCCAACACTGGCTAATATATATTTTTGTGGAAATTTATACAAATTTGTACAGTGGGAGTGTTAGTATTACCGTCACGATATGTTTCTCGTCACTGTACAGTATTACTTTTGCCAAATAAGATTGCGCTTATCTGAAAAGTTAAGGGCAATATTGGATGTACCACTTACATTCGCACTCTGGTAATTTGTGTGTTCTTTTTTATTCGGGAGTCTCTTCACTCGAACAGAATCGATAGGTGAACTGGGGAAGGTGGGCTTAACATGTTCAATATCGATACGCGATACTGATAAAGGCAAGCATCTGGTTTCGGTGCCATGATGGTTTCTCGAGTCCGATGTCGTCAGATATCTGAGAGATGAGGTATTGATGGACGTAACGTAACTGTTACCGTCACTAGCGTTCGAATTGTGAAAGCATTGTAAAACTTTGGGTAAAATGAATAAAGGAAATGGTTCAGATCGAACGCTATATTTTTTTTTTTTGTACACTGAGAAATGAGACTTATGCTTTAAGACAATGTTTTATTCTCTCAATCATTATTTAAATTATCATTATTTTTTTTTTCATTATACAGCGGTTTGTCATCAATCACAAACAGACTAATGGCGGAAGTTTGTCGCAAGAAGAAACGATGCTTACATATGAAATAAAGTTTATTTCACAAATATTTATAATCACTATTTACACGATTCTGTACAAAAGTTTAGAAAAACTAATTCACGAACACTACATACGGTAAACGCAATCGTCATATAATAAATATGTACATTATACATAATTGTCTAATCACACCTAGTTCTCGTTCTATAATCTCTCGCCTCAGTATTCAATTTTATATTAAAACAGTATTATTTATAAATATATATGTATAGACTTAATAGATTGCAATATACAATTTTTCGTATTTATATATGTATATATGTATATGTCGATCAACATAAAAATTTACTAGACTTGATCAATGAAAATGGGACAATTTTTCAAGACTCGACGCGGTAAAGCGAAATGTTTCTTGTGCATTCACCCGTCCGCAATATAGTGGCATAAAAATTTACAGTGGCATATACACGAGATAGTAAAACGATATTGGTATACGACTAGCAACTTAATATATAGCTTAAAACCTAAATCTAGACTTTAGAATATTGATTCCAAAGTCTAAGTCAGATCGCATCGAGGTGCGATCACGTATAAGGACGTTAAATATTGAAATATGAGAAAAATACATTTCACCGGGAAATGCTTAAGAATTACTGGATGTTTTTTCTTTTGCGTCTCTCTTAAATCGAAGTGGTACATTATGAGCGTTCGGATCCTTATTCGCTTTCTCTTAGAACAGAAACTACACGAAAGAAAAAGAAAAAAAATCCAGTTTTACCTTTAGGACGAATAATTTCCAGTGTTTCTGGCGTGCCTGTTGAAAGAGGCCTTGCAGAACAACCCGTTCTGTCACTATTTGACTTCACCACGCTGTACAACTCTTGTTCACGCTATTTGTTCTTGTACAAAAAATAACGTAGCTATACTCAATGAACACTTTAAGTGGGACACCCTGTATACTATCGTGCGAAGAATTACTCCTGAAAGCCATTTTTGGTATGGTTATTGTAATACAAGAAAAAATACAATTAATCGCGCGCGGTAAAAATTCTATTTAACTTTCTATGTGTATATAGATGATTGCACACACACACACACACACACATATACGCACCACACGCAGCAAATCACATGAAAGCAAACTATACGTTAAGCTTCACAGAAAAACGAGAAGGATTTTCTCGTGTACCGACTTATCACCTCTCCTAATCTCCTTAACAACAAAAGTTTTTACATTCATGACAATGTTGTTACACAGATACATTAAAAAGTGTTAAAAGAAAATGAGCATTCTGGAAGAATGCAATGTGTTCATTGCCTTACTACTTAGCAAAAAATAACAAAGGATTGTAAAATCTTAACGAGTGTCCTGGAGTTTAGCATATGCTATAAAAAATTATAAATGCAAATAAAAAATCGAGATATATAAATACTATTTGTATATAGGAAGTATGACATCAAAGTTCCTTACAAAAATAAGAAAGAATTGTATATATATTAAACATTTCTTTGCATAAAGAAATAATAATAATCAAGAAGAAGTTTAGGCTCCAAGAAGTTCAATCCAAAATAAAGAAAGACAGCAAGAACTTATAAGAGAACATAAAAACAATGGCGATATGAGGCAGTATACAGAAATTAGTACGCAAATTGTCCAATATTTAATTCCAAAGTACCAAATCCACATTTCACAAATAACGTACACTTCGCTCCTCCATTTTCGGAATCTTTTCAATGGCAGCAATATAAATCGTACGATGTTATAACGGACAAAGCTCCAATACAACTTAATATATAAGAAAATGATGAAAACAATATAAAATACATATACATATAAAAATCAAAAAGAACAAAGAGAAAAAAAAATATTCAAAACAAAGATGACACTCAAATTAAATACAAAAGACGATGCTTGTTATATTATATATTTTTTTAACGAGATAACTTATATATCATATTTTATATTCTTAAAATGTATGGACTTAGTACTTTGGAATTAAAGATTAGACGGTCTGCATACCAACTTCTATATATCGGTTCACATAACCATTGTTTTATGTTTTAAGTTCTTGCTTTTCCTTCTCACACTTAATTAAAATAATAATAATAGATAATACCACATAGGACTATTAAATATGGCAAATTTATTACTAATATATACATATATGCTGAAAATGACTGGTGATACCCAAATTTTATCTGGGAATAATATGGCAATATTTGTACAACGTGGCATCATCTAACGAGAGAAGTCTTCCGGTAAAAATTACTGAGAAATGTATTCATAAGCAATTACTTAAGATACTTAACTTTCGCGGATATGTTTCAAAACGTAATGTGTTAGCCATCCAATGGTGGTCCTAAGTATACCATAGACACTTCAGTTTTCCCGTAAACCGCAGATACAGATGGATACAATCTCTTATCTGGCAATCCTGTCAAAGTTGCTTATGAAAGCTTACAGTTTTGCTCTAAATCTCTAAAAGCTCTAAGAGGTTGGGACACATTCTAGGAATGAATGTAGAGGGAAGAGAAGTCTCATATAATTGTATCAAGCTTTAAATAGCGATACAAACATGCACACGATGTTCAAGAATAATTAAAAAACCTTACCTCTGAAAGCTACACCTAGAAATTCATAGTTCTTCTCAAACGACAACGTATTATCATCACAATCCAAGATTACCCTAATTCTCTCTCCAACCTGTGCATAATTGTTGTGGAAATTTTAGGAATATTTCAAAAGGAGAGAATTCTTCATAACATTATATACATATATATATACAAAATTCTTCATAATATATATGTATAATATATAAAGGACAGATTTTATACCTGATATTTGGGGGCATTATTGAGGAGAGGATAATTTCCCTGCGGATCTCCGTTATGCAGTAAGTGGTTATCAACAAGATTCCAACCCCAGGAATGTTCATCAGAGCCGAGTAACGCTACATATCCATGGCACAAAAGAGGTGCTTCTTTAGTGGCAATTCCTATTACAGCTACTGTTCCTAACGGTCCTTCCCAAATAACTTCCCAAGCGTGTCGCCCATGCCGGAAACCTATTTTACCTCTACACGCGTCTGTGCTCTGCGCCACGGGGTTTCTACAATGCAAAGCAAACGTCACAGATACACGAGTGGATTTCGTCAGTAATGAGCGAGTCGAGGGGGTAACGTTGCGCTGGGCCAACCTGTGCAGGGTAAATCCGTTAGGTTTGATGTAGATATTACGTGAGCAATCGTTCGGATTCCACGCGTGATAGAAAGCACGGAGTTTCGACTTGTACGTAGGCACAGACGACAACAAATCCGAACTGAGGGCCTCCTGGGCTAATTTCCTAATACAGTGCATCCGCCACACGTGGTTGTTCTCGTCGTTGAGGAACTGGTACCACCTCTTGCACACCAACGAGCAGTTTCTCAACGTGTGCAGGTCCAGATACGAGAATATCACTTCTAAAATATGATCAGATGCTCGCCGTACTATATCGCCCATTTTGCCGGGTCTGTTTTAGGGGAGGACAGCATAAACATACGCGACACAGAAACACCGTTCGCACGTCACAAACCATGCGCACGTTAGACAGCTACGGAGTGGCTGCGGTGTTCCGATTACGCGGAATATCGATAGGCGACGACACGAAATTGAACTAAAAATAAAAAATAGGGCGGAATAAAGACGGATGAATAAAATGCGACATACTGAAACTCCCGCAAAAATTGGGATAATGAGATTGTTCAGATAGCATTTTGCAACTTGAAGTCTCTAGGACATATTTTGTGTTGCATAAATTTCACCACTTTCTTACGATGCTGATACGATCATAAGTTAAGATTCGTCAAAGGCTCATATTTTCATTAAAGTTTGTTAGTTTAATGGGAATGAAAAATTGCAAGTGGCGTTTACAAAATTTACAAAGTTTGAAAGTTCGAGTCTTTCGTTTTAATTTGCGTACTCGCGGATTACGATACGATTTTTTTTACATAAAATTAATCAACGTTGGAGAAATAAACGTTCTTTCGACCTCGATTGCACACAAAACGCGAACGAATTGATGTATGACATTCGCTAAAGATGAATAGGAACCTGACATTTTCTACTTTAAAATACACCTTTCACATTTTTGACATACATAAATTTCTTACGTGAAAACTCAACTGGGAGATGAAATCGCAAAATCGCCACTTTTCATTCGACTCGATATACATTAGCGAAAAACATTATAAATTGAATATATCTAAAAATTAGAAATTTAAATCTAAAAATGTTTCTCGAAACCTAAACAATATTTCATCTCATTATCGTCATTTTCGCCAAAGTTGCAGTCCATTGGAATTTTCTGAATCGTGAAACATGAAAATAAAAGTACGTCTGATCAATTGTTGAGTAAGATTAATTAAACAGTGAAAGCCCGTCTAACTTATCGTTGAGTCGTACTACGACCTTGAGTCTTCAATAAGAATAGGTAGTGGCTGGTAGCGGAGAATTTACAATTTAGACATCACTCGCAAAAAATAACGGGTCTAATGATATTTTAAGCCTGTATCAGACTACGGATTAGAATTGAGATTAAATTAAAATTTGGCTAAACAGAACAAGATTCATTAAACTTAAATTTTAATCCAATCTCAATCCTAATCTTTAGTCTGATACGGGCATTAGCCCCGTTATTTCAATCGTGGAAATTAATTCGAAATTGTCCGCTACGAGTCGCTACCGTTTTTAACGAAAATTTTACGTAGTAACACAACTCAATGATAAGTCAGGCGCATTTTTATTACCAAGTAATAGGACGACTTAAATCAGCGGCATACGATGCGTGCTGGATAGAAATACTGCGTTCTGATTGGCGCATTTCCAAAAACGGATAACAATACACCAATCAAAACGCAGTATTTCCATCTAGCAAACAATCCAGCATGAAAACAAGCATCGTATGTCTCTGGTTTTACAGACGTCCTTTTATTTTTAAGTTTTACGATTCAATAATAATTCAAAAGACATTTATATTTTCACGCTTTACGTTTCAATAATAAATTAAAAAACCTTTTTATTTTCAAGTAACACGACTCGATGACTGGTCGAATGTTTCTTTTTATTTTCTTATTTTATTTCTCAAATGGCCCTAGGAACATTTTTATAGCTTTATAAATCTATTTTCAGTATGCAAAAGCATAATATTACTGCTAAAAACCATACTTCATGTGTATATCATGTGTACTAGTGCAGAAAGTTCAGGTAAAAAGATCGAATTATAACCTTCTATCACGGTTCATGGAGAATACCGTTATCATTCAACTGTCTGCATTTGATTATCGTCTGCTTCATTCTCATTGTGTAATTTTATATAAAACTTGCATTTTACAAGATGTATCTGGTTGGATTAACAGGCGGCTTAGCCACGGGAAAAAGCACAGTCGCCGCTGTTTTTCAGGAACATGGTATTCCTGTTATAGATGCTGATATAATTGCCCGAGAAGGTTAGATAAATTGCAATTTACCGTGTCATTGTATCGAATACATTAATGTATATTAAATCATAAATGAAATCATGTCAAAAAATTATAGTTCAGCCGTAGTGTTTGTAAACAAATTTCGAAGGGTCACATGTTCTAGCATGGAAAAATTATATATTTATTTTCGGTAACTTACAATTGAAACATGCCATTGATAAATTTAGCAAATTCATTGTTTTAATATTTCACCAAATGTATTTTTATATGATCAATTTTCTCTGTAATCCTATGTATTTTATTTTGTATATTTAAAAATACTCATCTCTGAGAAAAGATTATGGACCACATCAGACTATTACAGAGATTTACGACAAAATAAATACAAAAGCTAAAAACATCTAATTTTATTGTGGTATTAATTAAATTACATATACACACACACATACACATACACATATATATATATATATATATCACATATATATTTACAGTCGTCGAACCAGGGAAGCCAGCATGGCATAAGATAAGAAGCGAGTTTGGTCCAGAAGTATTCTTAGAAACTAAATACTTGGACAGAGCCAAACTCGGCGAGTTAATATTCAATGATGTCGAAAAGAGACGAAAACTCAATGCCATTACGCATCCAGATATATATAAAAAAATTTATTGGCAAGTTTTTCGATACTTTATACAAGGCCATCCCTTCATCATCTTGGATATGCCTCTGCTCTTTGAAACAGGACACATGTTAGATTTCTTGCACAAAATTATTGTTGTAACATGGTGAGTATAATTTTATCTCAGTCGGTGCTTGAATAAAAATAATGTTGAATAGATTTTCAAATCGAGGAGGTGTACAGAACTGATCTTAGATCCTGTGAAACACTTAACTCTGTTTCTTTTCAATTCTTCCAGCGAGGAAGACTTACAGTTACAACGTTTGATAGAACGCAATGGATTTACAGAAGCTAAAGCGAAGGTAAGAGTAGCGACGCAGATGTCCTTGGAGAAGAAAGCAGAAATGGCGAATTTTGTAATCGAAAATTCCGGTAGTCAGAACGATACCAGAGAACAGACTATAAAAGTGATTAACGTGTTACGGTGCTCCAAGCAGCATTGGAAATTGCGTTGTCTAGTTGGATTTTGCTGTACCGTACTGTTAGCTGGCGCTTACTGGTTGAAGAACAAAAATTCCAACAAGAAATGAAATTATTTTTTAACCGAATTAACCGACCGTTAGTAGAATCGGTTGATTTACTTGTCGATTAAATTTATACGTACAATAATGCATTTGCAAAATCAAAAAATATCGTATAAAACAGGCGAAAACAGTAATTGAATTGCGCATTTTTCATTGTCATGCGCAAACTCACAAATTACAAATCCGGTCTTGCTGAGCAAGTTAACTCATTGTACAATAAAATCACTTTGCTTTTCTCCATAAGAAAAAAATAAGACAGAAAATGTTTGCTCGAGTGTATCATAAGCTGTATAAATTGTAATTACGTTCCGTTTACACGTGACTATCTGCGTGTTCTCTTGTAAAACACCTTCAGTTACAATAATACCTAGTAATCGAACGATATGTACGATATGTACAGTGATTTCATCTATATACATACTTGTGTGCGTTAATAGTGCATAATATGTACAAACCGATATAAAAAAAAAAATAATATTTCGATGCTTCATGCAACGAAAACAATATAAAAAGTATCTTATATTGAAGAGTAGAATGATGATAGATAGCATTGTATATTTCTTCTTTTACTGATTATATACTAATGCTGCGTGCCTGTGTACGTATGTATGCGTGTGTGGTATGATATGGTAATTTTTAATTAGTTGCATTTATTATATATACTGGATATGAAAATAAAAACGGTTAATTACTGGCTTTACATTAGACTGCACTACATTGGCATTCCCTTTTCATATATTCTTTTATTAATTGGAAGAATGAAAATCTCAATGTGCACACAACTTCGTTATTCACACAACATGTATATCTCACGCTCGCCAGAATTCGACAATAAAAGTCACATTCGTCTTTTCCTTTTTTTTTTTTTTTATAAAGTGCTCTNACGTAAAGTTCTACGTAAAAGATTATACATTTGTATGCATATATAAAATACACGAGTACACAGTGCTCAATTTCTTACACTTAATTATAGCAAAATATATACAAGTATGTCGAACCGTTGACTAATAAACATGACTTAAAGTCAAACCTACACTCTCTTAATTTACAACTCACTCTCCATAGACCAGTATATTGTGTGTATAGACGTGTAATATTTATGCGTTCACATACCAAATTAAACGTAAATTATTCATTATTTTTACCCTATCATTCATAGAAAAGAAATGAGGGATGACCAACTGCTTAAGTAAATTACCAAAGAAACCGGTAAAGAACTATGATGTAAGTACTTGATCGATCAAAGTACTACTATCGCGTAAGTTACCACATAATTTTCTTATCAGAATGGAGGTATAAAATTTTTCCCGAGTAAATAAGAGCAAGGATATACTATATACATTGTATAGATTACATTGGTACATCAAACGTTACATCAGACCGACTTAAAACGGCGCCGAACCCTTTTGCCGCTTGACACACATACCCTCCTTAATGTATGCTACATTTATTATATTTTATATATTCTCTATTATACTTAAATCCTTTATATGTTAACGTATTAACCTAGCCTTACTCACGCCTTCTTTTTTTATTTTACACGACAGTCCTCTCACCTATTTGAATAAACATATATTTGTAAGTTTCAAGCTTTACGGAAATAGGATTAAAATGACACACTAAAGTGTGATACTAAATGAGAGGAAAAATAGGAGGACAAAAGAAGAAAGAATGAGGGAGAATGTAATGTCATGACGCATCTATCTCGCGCGATTACAGATTGTCGCTTCTATTATTCTATAGCTATACACACTTTGGACATACATAACCGCCGCCGGCGGATGCTTAGCGTATTATCAATCTTGAGATGCTTCCAAGACGTTATTCACAGAGGAAAGGAACGCTTCTCTCTTTCCGGACAAGATAAATATATCGCGCGTAGGGACGTCGCCTACGCGCGGACTCGGTTACGATTGTCGACGGACAAAGATGGCCGATGTCTCCCGGCTAAAAGATCCTGTTTTTAAATCGAACAATTGGCGTTTGTCCCTTTCACGGCGCGTTCTATATCGGTCTTCGCATAATTAACTGTTAAGGCTTATCCGCCAACGCGACAATCGTGTGTCTACAAAAGACATTCTTCTACCGCACCGATCACAACTGGTTGTTGATTTCTTCATGCACATACATTACGCGAGTTAAGGCTGATTTATGCAAGCCGTAAACCGTAAACTTATTCTCACCGGAACCGTAAGAAGTTGATCCAATCGAAGTGTGAGAAGAACAATCGATTGTGATTGGTCAATTTCTTAAGGTTCCAGCATAAGTTAACGTTTTACAGCCTGCATAAATCAGTATTTAAACTTAGGGGCGTTAAGAGTCGATCTCGAGATACACGAACTATTCTCTCACCCTCCGAGTAGCTCCGACCCGCCGCATTGAGAGATGCGAGACGTGAGGGGAAAATCCGGCAGGTAACTCCGCACACTGCATGCTCGAGTCGGCCACGAGAGCAGAGGTATCATGCGTCGATGTTCTATCCCGACGCAAGTATTTTCCCCAGCCTCGTGGCGGTGACCTATTGCAGCACAGGCCTGAGCTCTTGGGACATAATAGGGTAAGAGACGAGAGGCGCGGTTGCGGCGGATATCGCCAGAGGTAGGCTAGCGGGTTGCTGCGTGTTGGGCGGCTGCTGATTAGTCGCCTGAGGCCCGGAGCCGCTCATCGAGATAGTCTGCTGTGCCATGGTGACGATGGGCGGCGGCATCGAGACCGGTGCCATGGAAACCGCCGCCATGGAGACCGGCGCTACGGTGCCGATGCTCACCGGGACGGTGGCTACGCTGGCGGCGACCGTGCGAAGGGTGCCCGCCGCTACCGCCGCGTTCACCATCTGCTGAGGCGTCGGTGCCTGCGACGGCGGCACTGTGTTGGTGATCGTCACCGCCGGCACCGTCACCGCCGTCACGTTCGTCCGCTTGCCCGACATTCTCAGCTGTGCGTTCTGGTCCAGCAGGAATTCGTTCGTCGCCGTCAGGTCGCTGACCTGGGCCGAAATAGAACGGAGAAGGTAAAGTCGAGAATTGGAATGAAGAAATAGACAGAGAGAGAAAGAGATCCTCGCGTACGCCTCACCTGCTTCTTCAAATCCTCGATCTTCTTCCTCAAGAACGTATTCTCGTCTTCGAGCACGAGCGCGCGCGCCTCGTTGCTTATCACGGGATAATAGTAGCCCGACGTGACCGTTGGCTGGGTGGTGTGCTGACCCATGAGCGGCGACGCCTCGAAGTGGACGACCGTCTCGCCCGATACTATCCGCCTCTTTGGCTCCGGCGGCCCTATGTAATCGGCCGGATGCGACGACGCGTTGTAACCGTTGTTGGTCACCAAGTTGTTGTGCTGATCCTCCATCTGCCAATGGAAGCTGAAAAGGAACGAGCGAACGGTTAGAGATTGAGAGCGCACGCAGACCTATTCTGTAACTTTTAACGGCAGTGTCGTTATTGTTACTTTGTCGCAGCTTTCTGTCACGTCATGTAATATAACGACAAGGCAACGATAACGAAACTGTCGTTAAAAGTTACAGAATAGGTCTATCGGAGTCGACGGCTGAATCCAGCAGAAGCCGGCGTGCGGCGAGAGTTTAATGATGATTCTCTGTGATTAAAGTAAGCTTTTAGATCCTTGATAGATCCAGAAGAATACGTCAATTAGGCTGGATCTGCGACAAGTGTAATTTAACCTTTTGCCTGAAAAATCATAACTTTGCTTGTAAAATTGTAAAAATTGCAACGCACTCGCGCTAAATTGTAACATAGTTTCTAGCGAAGAGCGTTTCTAGTGCTACGAGGCGTCGCAAATTCTAGGATTTAAACGGCTGTGACGACTTTTGGCAGCGCGGGGAGGCGTCTTTTATCAGAAATTACGTCACATTTTATTGCTCGAAGCGAAGGCCAAACGTTTACTACACCTATTGTAGATCCAGGCTCAGGCGCATGATAATCATGAAGCCTTTAAGTACCACGCTCCTCGCCGTCCGGCGAGTTGAGAAACAAATTTGCTCAGAAGAAAATGGAACTGCCTCTTCGCTTCATGTTCTGCGTGTTATTTTCCCCAAATATTGGATATTTATATCAGGTTGTTCGGTAATTTTATAGGGATATTTTTGACGAAGGATCCAAGGTCGCTACTTTTATAGCTGGGCATGCAACTTTATTCAATAATGCATTGACCGTTTTTTTAAAATAATTTTAAAGGCTCGGAAAAACCAAGTTTTTTTCCGCGGACAAATAAAAAGAATTGGGAAAAACGCTTTCTCACATTTTCCGTGGATTTTCTCGATTTCTTTTCGAGGAAAAATTGAAAAACGCGGTTTTTTAACTATATTTTTTCGGTGACCTGTCGTCGACAAAAAACCAAAAAAAAAAATAAATAAATAAATAAAGTACTTAACAACAAACGAATCGACTTTGAATGTTTCATAAAAATCCCTGTGCGAATTTATCGCGAACAACCCAATAAAATTGGACACCGAGAGGCACCAGGAGAACTTGCTCGAGTCCGGTTGAACGATAACTTCTGCTGACCGCAGCCAAACGAAGCGGCAGCACACAGGCGAGACGCGAGCACGCGTGTGTGTGTGTGTGTGTGTGTGTGTAATGCGTCAAGAGCGAATCACCAAATGACGTAGGATCTAATCTTTGCTCAAGACACACCGAGTAATTGACTCTGAGTGCGACGCTTACTTTCTGTCCTCCTCGTATCTGCGAACGTCGCCGGCGGTGCCGTTGCCGTTGGTGGTTCCGTTGAAATTATGCTGCGGCCTGGACGCGTTGTGATGCGACGGCGACATCATGTTGTGCTGCGGCTCCTCCTTTTTCCAATGGCGGAATTTGCAGTTCGCCCGCTGGCAGCTGCCCTTGATGAAATCCTTGCAGAGTGGAAAGTCCGACTTGTCGGTGTTACCGTTCTTGGAGCGGTTGAGGACGTGGGGCGGCAGCTCGCCGGTCGCCCGGAAACGCTTCTCTTCGCTCTCCGTGCAGTGAAGGAACTTGCAGCCCGGCCAGTTGCACATGCCGTTCTGGAAGTCGTGGCAGAAGGTGTATTCCTCCACCGGGTCGTCCTCGGACCGCTCGTGCAGGTACTTGCAACGCTTGCCCCGGTGGCAGACGTTCCTCAGGAAGTCCCTGCAGATCCGGCTCGCAGACTCCGACGTGTCCGCTGCGTTTACGTTCAACCCGCCTGCCATCCCGACGACCACCTGCTGCTGCTGCCGCAACCCTGACGACGCACCTGTGCCGTTGTCCGACTTTTTCTTCAGCTTTTTCATCGGCGGTGCATAATAGCGGCGTACGACGTCGTGTCGTCTGCCTTCGATCGACCGGCCAATCGACCGATTGACCGACCGGCCAACGTAGCTAAACGCGGCTAATTATGTGCGCGCCCCTGAATAAAGGAAAAAGACGACGATGACTTTAAAAATACGTGATAAGTATTATTAGTGCTTCGAGAAAGACGAGGAAGACAACTCCGTTACGGGCCTAGCGAGAAGGTCGTGAATTCTTGGATAAAAAAGAGAGAAAAGAGCCGATACGTGCGCCGTTATAATGTCGAGGCGGCAAGGTGTCGGCAATAATGTCGGTTTATTCGAAATTAACGATATAATAAATTGTAATCAATCGTGAATACGAAAAGCAGCCGTCGAGCAGCTTGAACTCGCGCCTTGAAATCTTTCGACTTTCCTGCACTGTTAGTTTTAAGAAGCGTGCGTCCCGGCATTCACCTGCTAGTTATTACAAATCTATAGTTCACGTTACGTATACTAGACTTGCAGTACCGACAGTGAATATCGGGACGCAGACTTTTTCAACTAGTGCAGCCAGAGCAGGAAAAAGAAGCAAACCTATTTGGTCTATTACTTTCAGCTGAACTGGCTGCGCTAGTTTGCAAAATTTACGCACACTGAAGCGTGAGAATCTCGTGTGTACGCTTCATTTATACTTTAGTGTGTATGTAAATTTCTCGAACTAGTGCAGCCAGTTCAGCTAAGAAGAACAGACCGATTGAAACGTATGAATCTTGCACACGAGATTCTCACGCTTCGGTGTGCGTGAATTTCTCGAGCTAGTGCAGCCAATTCAGCTAAAAAGAACAGGCCAATTGTGCCGTCAAGTAGCGTCAAGTGTGTCGGAAATGCGAAACAGTGGGTTGCGGTGAAGAAGAGCACAAGACTACCAGATACGGCCGGCTTTAATGAATTAAGTTAATTTTTATTTTCCCTTTTCATATAATGACTATTACATCGGTAGTAAGATTATATCAACAGTACTATGTACAGAGCATTTATTTATACCATATTTTATATTGTTTTTGATATTATACGTTCAACCCGCCGAAGGAGAGCGAGCAGGAGCCAAGGAGCGACGGAGCGCGACGCTCGTCGACGACGGGCTTCTCTTCGTTGCCCTGGGTCCGCGCGATACCCTTTCGGAAGGTATTCACGTACACCTTTTTGTTCATCGATACACAATGATTCGTTATTCGACGCGGTTCAGAAATGGACGCGCGCTACGGGCGATGGCACTCTCTTCCTCTAACTAAACTAACGAATTAAGAAAATACTGTCGAATGTTTTTTTTTTCTTCTTTTTTCTTTCTTTCGTGTTTTCGTTCGCGCGTTCGTATCAAAAGAATTAATAGAAAACTACGATTATCGGATTTTCTTTTTTTTTTCTTCTATTCCTCGCTTTAGACGCAGGTGACGTTCAAGGCCATTCCAAGGTAGAATCGATAGAGAACGGTTACCGAGTGCTGAGAGAAGAATTCGCGTTATTCGAGAGGTGAGTATATGTATCGTGTGTGATTGTGTGTGTTGTGTGTGTATATGTGCGCGGGTTTACTCGCTTATCATTTATTAGGTCGCTCGAAAACGAGATATGCTTTTATATTGTCATGCTACCCCATGCGATACGATAAGAAGAAAAATCGAAATCGGACGACGTAAGGTATCATTGTGCAATCGTGGTGGAGAACACGTGAGAAGAGATCCGTCGCATACACGCGATGCGCCTCGCGAGAATTTCCGCTCGGGAGTTAATGAGCTTATGATTAGAGAAGTCGAGAGCAACGCTGTAACATATTAATACGCATGCACGTGACATGCGTTTTTCGCGCGACGATTCTATACATACATACATACATATATATATATGTATATATATATGTATGTATGTATGTATGTATATATTTATATATAATCTCTTTCTCTCTCTCTCATTCTCTCTTTCTTATCTTGCAAAAGTTACATTTCTCTAACGCTGTAAGTAACCCTCAACTAGAGTTTTAAACGAAGCGTGTCACTTAACAAGTGATACGTATGTTCGAGTATGTAATCGTTTGCGCGCGCTGAATTCATTTCCTACAATTACCTATATACAAGAATGAAGAGTGAAGAAGATATCTGTGAGAGTAATGCGAGAGAATGATGACGGTGATCTTTCTCTTTCTTTCTTTCTTTCTCTCTCTCTCTCTCTCTCTCTCTCTCTCTCTCTCTCTCTCTCTCTCTCNATCCGAGAGAGTCGTTCGCAGCAAAGGATAATATTTAACCTTCCGGATACACCATGCTGGAAACGTAACGTTTAAATAAACCAACAATGAAACACGTAGAATGAAACACGTTAACATTAGAAATCGGACTTGATGCCGTATCTACGAGATATGACGCTCGGCGGCTTGGCAGCATGTTGAACATTTCACGTGGTATCACACCTCTCTCTACACATTTCCTCTCTATTTCTTTTTTTTCTCTTATCCAACCACTACTCTTTACTCCCCCAGAGCGTGAGTCGTTCTTGTTCGAGAGCCCATACGTATTACATATGCGTATGTACATATATATGTATACTCATACACATATATATGCACATATTTGAGCATGCATGTACACACGACACGTACACATACCGAATATATACACGTATATCCAGCGAAAAACCTTCCCGCCCTGTCTTTGATCTTGGCTCCTTCTTTGTGGTAACGCGACACTCGCTCGTTCAACAATCTCTCAATTAATCACGAGAAACCAGCCCTTCCCC